>NC_134828.1:12152528-12237124 GCF_004210375.1 Tachypleus tridentatus
AATATTTCATGGATAGGCATTTTCATAACAGACAAATTTTAGATCAAATCCACTTTGGATAAACAAATATAGTTTCATGTTACAATTTGAAATCAATCTAGAAAGACAGAATATAATTTATACTTAATTTGATTTTTTTATGGTTTTGAGGTCGGTCAAATTGACCAACCTTGTATAGAATTAAGGTAACAAAAATAACAAATAACACATGAAGTTTACTTAACAAAAATATTTCAAATGTATTTAGGAAGTTTTAGGGATTAAATAACTGGCAGTTGAGATTTTTGAGATGAAGAAAGGTATTTTTAATCTTAACAGGAAAATCACTTTGCACTTGAACTGGTAAAAAAACAATACTCGAAATATTCACAGACAAATCTTTAGTAAAAATACTTTATTAAAAATGTTTTTTGTGCCCAAAAGACTTATAATATTTACCTAACGTGCGACAAATTTTAAGAAGATACACATACTGTATTAAATGTTATAGAACTGAAACTATTTATAAGTAAAAATGGTCACGTGGTCGTTTCCAGGAACCAAGCCCATATTATGAAAGTTAACCTTTCACTATGAATGGATCAAAGTGTGTAATTTTACAGATCGATTTAAAATTTAATTAAACTACTTTAACATCAATGTATGTCAATAAAGTTGGCATTAAACATAATTTATAGATAAAGTTCTAATAACACAAAAGTGTTATTTTCGTATGTTAAAAGTATATTATATACATATAAATTCTGTATATTGCAATTTACTTCTTCAGTTTAAATAATTTATTTTATGCAACTCTCTAAGGCATTTGTAACTTTCCGTGGAATTTCGCACTTATATTACGTATATATATATATATATATCCTCGAACTAAATTATTAAATTCTTGAGATAATTTGTAACCATAAAAGCTTTTGTTTTGTGGAAATATCAGTAATACATTTAGTGCTGGTCAAATGCCTTCATATGTTCAATCTTGTGTCACATATTAGACCTAGAAATTTAGGTTACATGTCATTCTTTGAGAAGTGCTCCAATCGTATACAGTCCTTCTGTTTTTTTTTGTGTGTGCGTTTACTTAATTTTGCAAAAACGACTAATTGTGTCAAAGCTACAGAAGGGCTACAGAAGGATAAAACTGCATCTCTAAAAAATACATAAAAGAGACAACAATAATCTGAAAGCCTTGAAATATACCACGGATTTATAAAATGTTGAGAGAAAAGAATGAAATTCATAGAAACAAAAAACACCAAACTAACAATTGTTTTGTTTTGGAATTTCACACAAAGCTACTCGAGGGCTATCTGCGCTAGCCGTCCCTAATCTAGCAGTGTAAGACTAGAGGAAAGGCAACTAATCACCACCACCCACTGTCAATTCTGGGGCTACTCTTTTATCAATGAATAATGGGATTTATCGAAACATTATAACGCCCCCACGGCTGAAAGGGCGAGCATGTTTGGTGCGACAGGGATTCGAACCCGTAACCCTCAGATTACGAGTCGAGCGCCTTAACCGTCGGGTCTCAGGAAAATTATTTGGTTTGTTTTAAATTTTGCGCAAAGCTACTCGAGGGCTATTTGCACTAGCCGTCCTTTATTTAGCAGTGTTAGACTACAAGGAAAGTATTATATATTTAAACACGGCTGGTAGGGGTAGAGAAAACACTAATAGAGGAAGGAACCTTCTTCGGTCATCATCAGGTTAACAATGAAAGAAAGGGTTACTGAGTGGTAGCTGACCACAAGTTTGAAGGCAGTTGTGTAATTGAGTGTAAGTATGTAGAGGGCGTGTTTAGATGTTGGGTATATTTTTAATATAGGTATAAAGGTGTACCTTTGTATAAACCAATACAAATTCTTTCTTTGTGAACCTGACGATGACCGAAGAAGGTCGAAACGTTATTCGCTCCCCTATTAGTGCTTTCTCTACCCATACCAGCTGTTTTTAAATATATAATTTACTCTAGAAGTGGTTTTTTTTTTTTTTTGTTATCATGTAGAAGGAAAGTATCTTGTCATCGGCACGCTTAGGCTACTTTAGAAACGAATAGTGCTTTTGACGGGGCCTGGCATGGCCTAACGCGTTAAGGCGTGTGCTTTGTAATCTGAGGGTCGCGCCAAAACATGCTCGCCCTCCCAGCGTTTTTAGCGTTGTAAATCCGGAGAAAATTATATGCACACATCTAAATTAACAAAACACAAACGATAATAAACCCCAAGATACGATAAACAATAAAACCTAACATTGCTGCATACCATGTATTCCCGACATTCGCCAACAATTCGACGTCTGGAAATCGCAACCCACACACCAACCTTGAAATCATGTAGGGTGTTTCGTGCAAACTGTGAGGACACAACCCACACACTAACCTTGAAATCATGTAGGGGTGTTTCGTGCAAACTGTGAGGACACAACCCACACACCAACCTTGAAATCATGTAGGGGTGTTTCGTGCAAACTGTGAGGATTATTGGATGACCACAAACTTGAATTTTGTGAATTAACGTAACCCGAGAGATGGAACCATGCTTCGTCGGTGAAAAAGGTCACATCCAACACAGTAGCTGTATTCTCTTCGCTAAATCGGTTAAACCATCTGCAATAACGTATTCATTTTTCATTATCAGTTGCTTCCAGTTCTTGTACCGCCATTATTTTGTATGGGAAGAGTTTTAATTTCTTTCTGACGGCTTTATGAGCAGTTCCAAGACCAATATCATACTGCTGAGCTAACTTTCGTAACGATTTTGATGGACTCTGCAACACACTGTCAGAAATATCCAACAGTTTCTCCTCCGATAGTAGGCCCGGCATGGCCATGCGTGTTAAAGCGTGCGACTCGTAATCTGAGGGTCGCGGGTTCGCATCCCGGTCGCGCCAAACATGCTCGCCCTTTCAGCCGTGGGGGCGTTAAAATGTGACGGTCAATCCCACTATTCGTTGGTAAAAGAGTATCCCAAGAGTTGGCGGTGGGTGGTGATGACTAGCTGCCTTCCGTCTAGTCTTACACTGCTAAATTAGGGACGGCTAGTACAGATAGCCCTCGAGTAGCTTTGTGCGAAATTCCAAAACAAATCCTCCGATAGTTTTGCTGGCCTTCCACAACGTTTGGCATCATTTTCTGATCCTATTTCCCGAAACTTATCAACATGGTTACGAACTGCATTGCGATGTGGAACAGGTGTATCTGGGAATTTTTAGCAAATAGCTGTCTCACCACATCTTTGTATCTACCACCTTCTCGGAACACGTGTTCGACGAGCCATACACGTTCTTCAGTTGTTAAAACCATATTGGGATCAAAATCTAAAATATAATAAAATATGATTACATCTCTGCACAGTGACTTTCCGAACACCCTGTATAATCCAAGAGACACTTAACGTTATACGTGTAAAATGAAAGTATAAAAAAGTTAAATATTCAATTAACATATGCATATGAAAGACAGCCGTAGTTTTAAACACAATACAATTTTTAAATACCATTAATACATTTATATTTTCTTATTATTACAAAAAACGGTTCCAACATTACTTCTTAGTACAAAACAATTGTATTGTAAAACTAGGAAATAAACTGTATATCTACTTTTTAAGTTTGATATTTATATTAACTTTGGTAACATTATAGTTCAATTACAACATTTTATCGACTTCGTAAGTTCTTAAACCACTTTTCCTGTAAGTAAAACTGACTTTAATGCATTTAGAGTGAGAGACCCCAGAGGCACAGCGGTATGTCTTCGGAATCATAACGCTAGAAACCGGGTTTCAATACCCATGGTTAGTAGAACACAAATAGCCTACCATTGTTATTTTGAATTAAGCACAAAGCTACTCAATGGGCTGCTTCTGCTCACCACGGGTATCGAAACCCGGTTTTTAACATTGTAAATCCGCAGACATACCACTGAGCCATTGGGGGTCCAGATAGCCTACTGTGTATCCTTGTGCTTAATTAAAACAATCACAATTTAGAATGAAGTGTCACCTTTAATATTTCGTATTAAATATGTTTTTGTCGTTTTAACAGTTATAATCATATTTTATACTTCTTATGCTGGTTTCTTAAGAGAAAAAATTCAACGGATAATATTTTATGACATTTCGTTCGGAAGTCATAGTCTTATCAAGAGTTTCGGGTTTTTAAAAATCTAAACCTTGGCGGTTGTTCGTCATCATGTGTTTATTATTAGTAAGTTGCTGAATGTGTTTTAGGCCTGAAAGTATTAAAGTGGTATTTGTAAGTTTGCAAAAGTTTATCGTTATTACACATTATAGTAATGGTGAATTTCCATCATCTAGCCAATGTGTGTGAAGGTGAAATATAACTATGTTGTCTTCAGCATCAGCCCTGAAAATGTAATCTTTTATGTTATTGAATTTATAGCTTAAGCCTAACTTTACTCTTATAACTCGAGCGTTTGTTACACTTAACCAACTTAACGTAGGTTACTAACAAAAGTAGCACAGTCACTAGGAGCACGCTATTTTATAAATTTTAAATTTATGATGTTAGAAAAACACGTAGGATTAAGAAGTCTTGATATAAATTAATATAAACCCTTTAATCCTAGCACTTTTGAAAGGTGGACCGTACTTTGGCTCTGAAGAAGAAAGATCCACCTTCATAAATTTTAGTTAAAACTCCATGACACCATAAATTTTGTATATTAAAATAAGTATATAACTGTCACTGTCAGTGTTTTGAAACTGAAAGCAGGTGATAGTTATGACTGTCATATATGTATGACAATATTAAAATATTGCATATAACTAGTTGCAGCTAGCTAGGTTAGGTAGATAACTTGATCTAGCCTATCATAACCAAGTTAACACCATCTGAACTAACCTAACCCAGATGTTAAAGGAAAAAAGAAAATATACTTTATTCATTTTTATGGTAATTGTTCAGTATTCCAAAGGCCCAACATTCTGAATGTAGGATGGAAATTTTTGGTTGTGGAAGTATAATTACAGAATAACTGAATAAACAAATTCATAGGTCCATTATAGAATGCAATATGAAAGGAAAAGTTTAAAAGGTACATCCTGGTGGAGCCCCCCAGTGACTCAGCAGTATGTCTGTGGACTTACAATGCTAAAATCTGGATTTCGATACCCGTGGTGGGCAGAGCACAGATATCCCATTGTGTAGCTTTGTGCTTAATTTGAAACAACAACAACAACATCCTGGTGGAAGATTGAAGAACCAGCAGCCCACAACAGTTTGAAATTATTTTAAGTACAAACACAAGTATATGAATCAACACTGTAGTGTGCAGCTTATTGCATAGGCTCAGTGTCAAGATAATTTCACTGACTGGAAGATTTCAACATTTTTAATGAGTCAGGGATATAAAATTTATTGCCACAATACTGTGGAATAAGAATTTGAAATTTCAATTCTTTCAAAAGAGCTATATTTCCAAATCCAATCCTGATGTGTAAAAATGTGGGCTCCATCTAACACAGGGGTTCCCAACCGGTGGGTCGCGACCCCTAGGGGTCGCGAAGCCTTGGCAGGGGAGTCACATAGCCTTGTTAGAAGTAGCTTGGGATAACATTAATTTTATTTCATCAATTACATTTTCAAGTCGCGAGTGCCAAAAGGTTGGGAACCCCTGATCTAACACTATACATGCATATAGGAAAATAACATCTAGGAAATGATGAAAAATATTATTTATCTATTCATGAAAAATTGGAACCTTTTAGGTCTTATCCTGGAGTATTTTAATATAAAAGTTCACATATTTAACCAAACAATTAATTAAACATTTTAACTGTTATGTAAAAAAAATCTTGCATCTTTGGACTATAGGACCTTCAGAGTAAT
The DNA here is from genome assembly GCF_004210375.1 of Tachypleus tridentatus. Taxonomy (NCBI): domain Eukaryota; kingdom Metazoa; phylum Arthropoda; class Merostomata; order Xiphosura; family Limulidae; genus Tachypleus; species Tachypleus tridentatus. The sequence continues at coordinate 12,158,376 of NC_134828.1, forward strand.
AGGCTCTTAGAATAATGGACCGTCACTATCTCTGTCATTTTCATATTTTTACTAATGTAAAAAAAAAGAAAGATTTCTATCATGTTTTCAACTCATAAAAGAAATGGTTTAGAAAGAAATGATTGTTAAAATAAGAAAATTAATTGTGATGGGATAGTTTTGGATGTCCAGTCCTGAAGCTGTGAAATTAATGCTTTTAACTTTTACATTACCAATAACTGATTGTTGTCTGTTTTGAATCATGCATACCAAAATGCGATTAGTTGATGTATCTGCATGTGTATGTGTATATATATAATAACCACAGACATTGGACGTCCTTAGTATTTATAGCCTTCCAAAACACACATTTCTTCTTCCACTTGTATTTATTTTACTTGACTGCTAGGATTTGTTTCTTTACCAATCTAAGTATTGGTCTGATTTTTTTCTTTCTTGTTCCTGTTCTTTGTACCTTACTCAGCTGATCTTGATGATTATTTCTTGAAATTCTTCACCCATGTCCTCCATCCTGGTATTGTACATGAGCACCTTATTCAGATAATGTTATCACTTTTTCTCAATAAAGTCTCTCTAATGGGTTTGCCAATATTATGATTGTTCAGAGATGCTTTGAACGTTATCATGTTACCCAGTTTATTTTTGAAGTAATAATTATATTAATTAAAACTTTTTTCCTTCTAACTGGCAAGGCAATTTGTGGTATGAATTTCTAGATTAGTATTTCTGACAAGGATTCTTGCAAATTGGGTCCCTCATATTCCTCCTCTAATATCTAGCATTGCACAACAATTGGTGGTGGTGGTGGTGGTGGGGAGTCTGTCAGTGATTGTATTCATAGTGAAATACAGATTCAGGTCTGTAGTGGTCCTCCAGTGGCAACTGAGGCTATAATGGAGGGTGATCCTTGACATTTTGAAGAAACTTTAATTTTTTTTTCTTGTGTCTTCTTTTAATCTGTTGCATTTTTATTCCCTCTGTAGGACAGTGGTATATTTACAGAAATGCAATACTTGAGTTTGAGGTTTGATTTCCTCGGGTGGTTGTGGCAGGTGGCCCAAGGCTGCTTTACTCTAACAAAACACTTCTAATCAAGATAATCAACAAAATCTTTAAATGTCCTATGAAAAGCAAAGAGGAAGCCACCTTGGGATAAACTTCCTTTGTTTTATTTTTCTTCTGTTGGTTTTTAGAATGTGTGCTGTTTTGGGCCTATTCACAATTGCTTTTGAGCCTGCATCTTGCATGAAGGCTAAAAGGTGTGGAAGTGGATTGTTAGTTGTTTTGGAAGCTTTACTTTTTAGTTATGTGAGGAGACAATTAGGCCTTATCCAGCATGTTGGAATTTTGTGATATCACCTACCACCACCAGGTGGAGGCATTTTCCAACTCTAAGTAATACATCTGCTTCTCAATGTTTGGGATTCTAAGTTGGAGTTTGTAGTTTGCTTAGACAGTTCAATGTCCCCTGAGAGGACAGAGTAAGTCTGTGTACTTGCAATTCTACATTTTGTTTCCTTCGCTTCACCTTGTTAGAAAACTCAGGGTCACCAATTTTATTGGTGATGAACTGAAATAATTCTTAGCATGCATGTTGGTTGAAATTTCTGCTACTTCATTCCTTCCTGTTGTCATTAAAGTCTTGGATTCCGTCAACTCTTACAGGAAGTCATGCGTAGGATGTCTTCAACAGGTGTAGTGGACATTGTCTGACACTAGTGTTTGGGTATAGTGCTCACAAAACCCTGGCGTCGCTGCAGTGACCTTATATGGCACTGTAGTGCATCTCCTCCTAGGGTTCCATGGTGGGTAGGGTCAGTGGGCACTGAAATATTCTTTTTTTTGTATGGATACCCCTCAAATAAAAAAAATAAACAAGCATGACAGCATAGAGAAAAATCCAACTACTGGCAGATGACCATGCCTAGATGACTCTGTAGGTCAAACTCACAACTTGAATCTGTCCAGAGATTTTTAATTATACATTCTTTAACTGATAAACCCTTAGGGCAGATGTATCCATTTTTTATTCAGAAGGACTTGCTGGCTCACCTAAATCGGTAAAAAAATTACAGTTTGGGGACATTTTAGTGGAAACAGCTTCATCACAACATTCCAAACTCCTCTTGAAGTTTAAGGCCATTGGGGATATACCCATTGAGGTTACTCCTCATTCTACTTTGAATTTGTCCAGAGGAGTTGTAGTTGAGAGGGATTTAAAGACCGTTCCAGGGTCAGAGATCTTTGCAGGTTTCACCAGCCAAGGTGTTACAGTCGTGTGCCAAATTTTTACTCGTAGAGACGGAATTATGGAGCCGACAAATGTTCTAATATTAACATTTATAACGTCGCGTTCTCTACCACAATCAAGGCAGGATATCTGAATTGTAAGGTACAACTTTATATTCCTAACCCTGTTAGATGTTTTCATTGTCAACGGTTTGGTCACTTGAAAACATCTTGCTGTGGTTCCTTAACATGTGCCTATTGTTCTGGTAAAGACCATGATGCTTTTGAATGCCAACTAGAACCACATTGTGCTAACTGTAATGATCCACATCCTTCCTATTTTACTGTTTGCCCTAAATGGGTAGAATAAAAAGAAGTACAACTTCTCAAGACAGTTCATAATATTACTTATCCAGAGGCTCGGAAATTACTATTCCCAATTCCACCTCAGACTTGTGCTGCTGTAATCCATTCCACTACTACGGTAGGAGACCAGACAGACCTTTCTGTGCCTCCTACAGAATCCTTAACAGCATATCTTAATCTAGTACCCTCCAAAATTAACAAAGTTAACAAATCAGTATCTACTTCTAACTGTCCCTGCCACATCTTCCAGTCATTGACCAACTTCACCTTGTTCAAGCCCAGGTGTTTCCATGGGGTCTTTCTCTCTTGACACCCCAAAAATTAACCCATTCATTTACGTCCTCAATCACTGGAACTTTTGTCTACAAACTCTGACCTGCCTACTCAACCCAGAACAGGTTCACTAGAGAGTGAACCCACATTCAGTAAAGGAAAAAAGCGTGGTCGCAAACAGGTCTCCATGCCAAATTCTCCTCCAAAATAAAGAAAAGTGGCCACACTAATCCAGTGGAACTGTTGAGGTTTTCAATCAAGTCAGAATGACATCAAGGATTTGATTGACTTTTATCATCACAACTGTCTTTCTTTACAGGAAACATTTTTAAAACCTACTAATACAGTCATAGTTTGACAATACTCCTTATACCAAAATGACAGGTCATGTGTACGACAAGGACATGGGGGAGTAGCACTGCTGGTTGATCAACATATGCCCATCTGGTCCTCATCATTGAATATGCCCTTGGAGGCTGTAGCCATCCATATCTCCTTGGGTCATACCATCACTGTATGCTCTCTGTACCTTACCCCTGGAAAAAATTATCATCCCTCAGCTGTTGATGCCCTCATTGAGCAACTGCCAACCCCCATTTTAATTTTGGGGGTTCTTAATGGGCATAATCCTCTCTGGGGTGGTTCTAGTATTGATCTGAGGGGTCGTGCTATAGATCATATGCTCCTGAATCACAACCTGTCTCTCTTCAATACTGGCTCATACACTTATTTTTAATGCACCCAGTCAGTCATTTAATGCTATAGATCTTTCTGTTTGCTCCCCTTTGCTTTTCACTTGCTTTTCTTGGGAGGTTGACATCAATCCACGGGGTAGTGATCATTTTCCTATCATATTAAGAGAGATTGGCCGTGGTCAGTGCCACCTGACCTATGTGCATCAGTGGAAGTTGGACCAGGCCAACTGGCTCTCTTTCACTGCTCCCTAGGAACTTGATCCTGCCATCTTGTGTAAATCAGCGATAGATGATTGTGTAGCAGTAGTAACTAACTATATTGTCCAAGCAGCTGTTCAGTGCATCCCCAATACCTTGACATCTTTCCCACAGCATCCCCGTCTTTGGTGGAATTCTGCTTGTTCTATAACATGAAAAGCTCAGAAACGTGCTTGAGGTAAATTTCATAGATATATCAAGCTTACAAACTGCACTACATTTCAGTGCACAGGCTCTGCTAGTTAGATGTCAAAGCCAGAAGGAATCTTGGATTAAATTTACTTGCAGCATTTATTCAACCTCCAGTCATATGGGACAAGATCTGGAAGGTGAGTGGATGATGTACTTCTGCTCTCCTCTCTATCTTAATATGCAATATATGAATTGTATGATCTATATTGATTCACTCCCTGTCTATTGGCCCTGACATCATTCCATGTTAGTTACCATCCTATTCTTATCAATATCCAAAACAAACTGACTCACCTCTGTCTATCATCTATCTCTGCCCAGGTTTTTTGGATACCAGGTCATGTTGGTATTTGTGGGAATGAGCTAGCTAACAGAGTGGCAAAGTCCATCTGCTCTGGCTCTGTCACCACCATCCCTGTTCCATACATGGACTATGGTCAAGTTATCAAAATCCGATTATACAATAGTTGACAGTTGACCTGGAGTAAGCAATGAAATAATAAGCTTTTTCAAATCAACCCTTCTTTCACTCTTTGGCCATCTTGTTTCTGTAAAGATCGAAGGGAGGAAGTTGTTTTGGTTAGGCTACGCATTGGTCACAGTTTTCATCACTTCCTTTTATTTGGTACTGATGCACCAATGTATGGTCTGTGTGGCGTTCAGGTCACAACCATACATATTTTATTATCATGCCATCGTTACAACCAAGAATGACGACGCCATTTAAAACATATTTTTAAGGTAGGTTTGCTCTTGATATTAGCATGTGTCATAGGTGATACTGGCTGCTTCACTCATGTTTTACATTTTTAAAAGCCATTGGTCTTTTTAACTTAATTTAAAGTTTTTGTTGGACTATACACTGTTTCAGCATGATTTCTTTTACACATTTTAATTTTATTTTGACCTGAACCCAGGACTGGAAAGGCCAACTTCTGGTGACTGATAGCAAGTTTGAACTTAATGGTTCAGTCTTCCTGGCAGGTCTTAATTTTATATATTTCAACATTCATTTCCATATACCATTATAGTGTATTACATCATGTTTGGCACAGATAGCCTAGTAGCTTGTGCCAATAAACATGAAATACCTATCTACCTACAGGAAATCATAATTTTGTCTTATTTGGGAGTTCCAACTCTGGATATTAGCCCTTGATACAAAGTTACCCAGAATAGATTCTGTCTGTATCCAGGGTTTCCATTGCTTAGTTGGATTGCCAGCAGTGTTGGTGATTATTGTGTACCTTCAGGGGCTGTGGGAGCTCAGTTCCAAGAATTACTTGCCTTTGATAACCTGAACCGTGAGTTCAGGAGCACTGCAGGCCATTGAGTAACAATTAGTCATTCATTTCACATCTTCACCACAGTTATCCATCCAACCTGTACTGTTTCTATCTCCTGCAGTTCATTGGGATTTGGAACTTAGTTCTAGGGTTATCTGTGTTTGGTTGGTCTGGAGGTAGTGAGAGTCATGCTAATTCTTCAGAGTTTTTATTTCTATCAGTTGTTGGGCCTATGCAAACAGGAGATTGGGGTCCAGTCATCCATTTTCCTCATTAATATCAGTGCCTAGATTCTTCATGGTTTACAAGTTACTCATTCCTCAACTAGTGTTGATTGTTTTACTGGGATTGTAGATATCCAAGTTGGTTGTAGTTGGCTCCTGTCTGTTCTTTGCCATAACAGTGGTATATCACAACTGTTGGTGTTTGTGTTGCACAATATTCAGATATTGCAGTTTAGGGTGTTTCCCATAGGATTCACATCAGCTTCATATAGGTTCTGCCATATTGTGCAAGGTTTTTCTTTTTATCCCCTTTATTTTGTCGTACTGTGCACACACCATTCTCTTGATGATGTGGTTACTGCTGTTACCATTACATCAATCGTCAGGCCATCACATCCCGATTCTACTTTCAGAAACAGCCAAGGCAGGCTTCCCTTTTAGACTGGGAGTTTATTCTTATTCTAATTCAATACATCATCAGTCTAGGTATTTTTTATTTTGTATCTCATCTCTCAGTTAGGCTTATCTGACTTATCTCTAGCTCAACCCTATAGAATAGGACATCATACTCTTTACTCATGTACCATACTCCCACTGCATGGATGGTTTTTTTCTCTTCTTGGCACATGGGCATCACTTAAGTCTGTTATGCCTTTGGAGCAAGAACTCAAGCATTCTTTTTAATGGTCTTTATGCAACCAAGGATTATACACATCTCTTTATGAGTTTTTTTCCCTGTTTCCTTAGTTGAGATTATTCTTGATCTCGAGGGATTGTTAAATCATGACTCTTCATTGATTTCAGTTTTGGCTTATTAAAGGGTAAATTGTCAGATCGTAACTCTGATAATTCTGTGGTAATGTCTTGTGTTTCTTTCTAATGGGAAGGCTGGTAGGCTAGTAGTTGGAGTTTCAACTACTACTAGTCACAATTTATTTATATTGAGGAATGCAGTGGTAAATGGAGTACCAAGTACTAATTTGAGGAAATTTAAGTTAAAGTAATGAATCTGAGACTGAGATTCAGACATTGAATACTTTTAATGTATTTTTCACAATATTCTCTGTTATCATCAACTTGTAACATAACTTGGAATAAGTAGCAAACTCTTCAGTACAACTGACAAATGTTTCTTAATTGTACTTCCAATGATGTTACTAAATCAATTACATGGTATCGGTTCAGTCATATTTTTAACTATGTTGTTTGATGCTAGGAAAGATTACAATATGATACTAGAGGGCTTAAACAATAAACATTTGGCAAGTCTATCATAAGGTTAGTCATAGCTTTTCTGTAGGTCTTGGAGACTTTGCTGGCCACAGCAACTGATTGATTTTGTTCTTTGACTTTTTGTGACTTCCAAATGACTTTCTAGCTTCAAGCATGGGTTTTTATGCAAAGTCTTTCTGGTATTCAGCAGAGATAAGTATTATTGGAAACACATTTTCAGTTTAGGAAAATGTAAACTTTTGAACAATAAGGGCATGATTGTTCTGTATATCAGGCCTCAACAAATTGCAGGTGCCAGGTCATTATTGTGACTAAAAATTCTATCATGGCACCTACTGTTTTATTTGATTTTATTTGTGCATAGGGCTGTGACAAATAGGTCTTGAATATAGAATAGCTTTAGACTCTTTGATGTCTGGAATTATTTTCTCATTCTTTGAGTCTGAAATCAAACTTTGTTTCTAGGATTTTAATAGAAAATTTAGCTTCTTCTGTTTAATTAAAAACCTTTTCATTGGAACTTTATAATTGGTGCTAAAAGCAGCTATTTACTTTTATGCCCATTCTTGCTTTTGTTTTTTCTTTCCAGCCAATTAATTTATTTAAAGTCTCTCATCGTTTTTTTTTAATCTTTAAAACTAGAAGTTGTTTTTAAGTTTTTTGTGTTTTGAAATTTGATGTTTATGTCATATAATGATTTTTTTTTCTGTTTTTGTTTCTTACGAGACTAAAAACATGAGGAAATCTTACCGTAATACACCTTCTTGTGTGTTTACTATTACTTCTGTAACATAAGTAGATCTTTACCTCTCCTGTAGCTGTTGTATCCCAGCTAACATCTCCTGATATTTGGCAAAGGCCCCTTCAACACAGCAGATATGTCATGGTTGATGTATTTTTATAATGTGTGTTACATTTTTGTTGATGTCGAAGCTATACATGTTTCCATTTAAACATTTTAGCATTTACATAGGATAATATAAAGTGTGAATTCTTTGTTTTTACAGCCTTGTAAGTGGAGATGTTGAAGGAAAGTTTTCACAGCTTTTTTCAAGGGTTTCTGCAGTCAACAAGAAAAATGGTCCATTTGAAGTATGTTGACTTTGAGTATTCATAATTACAATTTAGTGTAGATTAACCTCTTAGTAAAATTCAAGCCATTGACCTTAAACTGATGAACTAAAAATAAAATGGAAAATTAGTTGTTTTTTCAGCAGTGTCGTATGTCAGTACTTCTCAACCAGTCTATGTGGAACCCTTGGATTAGCAGAATGCAAGAGTTCCACATGTTCTGATGCATAATTACATGTACTCTGTTAACAGTTCTACTTTAATGTAATTACCTTAAGTGCTGCCATATTGATCACTAGTAGTCTGGAAGATATAATTTGCACAAAAATAATTAAAAACTCGTAGAATGTAACATAATGTGGAAAACGTTTACTTTGCAAAAGGTAATTACTTCACTTCCTAGCTTAAAGGTTGAATCTTTTCTTGTTTTCTAAATGTTAAGTACAATTTTTGGTATGTGTGTACAGGTGTCATTTTATGTTGAAAATGTAGTCTGCGGATTATAACTTGTACAAAAAGAAAATCAAAATAGATAAAAGATAATAATGCATGGAAACAATTTTTTATTTTATAAAAGTTAATTTGTTTTATTAGCTTGAAAAGGAGACTTATTGACAGTTGTTTTTCATATATCTAATACAGTTTGTTGTGTGTTTGTATAGATGTTGCTTTGTGTTGGAAACTTCTTTGGAGAGGATAAAACACAATGGGATGAGTACATGAATGGAACTAAGAAAGGTGAATACAATTTCATTTTTTAAAGGCACACATATAAATGCCTGTTGAGATGGTTTGAAACTGGAATAACTGTTTTTTGTATTTATACAAAATTTTAACATTAACTATGAGTCAGAGTATGCTCTGTAGTTACATAAAAAAAGTGAACTTGGTAGCGAGTGTAGCCTATAAGATATAATGTTCTCACATCTTATAAAGATTAGAATGCATTGTTTTATCGTTAGAGTACCCTTTTTTCTAGTGATATTTGTGGGCTGGAAACTCAAGTGTCATGAGGTTCACCCACCCTTGGAGATTCAGATTAGTTTTAAATCTGTATTCTAACAGAAAATATGCAAAATAATGTGTATGATTAAGAATATAAAATAACAGTAATAGATATTTAAACATTCTTGTAAATACTGTTAGTGAAAATAAAATTGAAGATAGAATAGTGTGTACCTTGCTTAGGGAACCCATGAAAAAAATGAAACTAGTTTTGTTTTTAACCACCACTTTCAGTGTTTCCTACAAACTCATTTTACATTTTAAAATGTATTAGTCTAGTGTTTTAATAAATTGTAACTTAAAAATTTTCATTCTGACAGTTTCTTGTCTCTCTCTGTAATTTATAAATACATAAATTTATAAATCTAAAAATGACACAGAAATAACATTTGTTGTGATTGTCTCCACATTCACTATGCAAATAATTTCTGTGTTAAAAGAAATTCCAAGCATTTATTATTAGTTTGCTATCAATATAAATACAAATAATCTCAAGTACAGCTGATAATTAAGTCAAGGAGAAGTTGCCAAAGTTAAGAACAGACTAAACATGGATTTGTTTTCACATATAAGAATACTTTTTTTATACACAAATTTGGTTTCAACAACTTTGTAGTTTTCAAATATGTTAAGAGATTTGAACCAACATATTTACATTGATGTATATGTTGTAACCCACTTATTTAATCTTTTCTAATTAAATTTCTTGACTTTAAACCCCTCCAGTATTTCATGTACAGGTTTCCTAGCTCACTCACAAAAACTGTGGGGGAAAACAAAGGATACATTTTAGTTATCAAATGTTGTTACTGACTTTAAAGGTAATTCCCGATGTCAAACACATTTATGTTTTAATATGTGTATTGAGAATGCTTTACAAATTAGCTTGGTCCATATAAGTAACAGATGAGCTCATGGATGTCATGTGGTCCCTTGTTTGTGTGAAGACCTCAGTCACACAGCTTTCAATGAAATAAAAATATGTTTAGAGATTGATTTGCATTTTCCAAATTAAGTTGTCAAATGGTAGCTTGCTAATTGGTCATGTGTGATTAGACCAGTCTTTACATCTAAACAGTTTGCAGTCAAAAGAAACTATAACTCGGTACAGGGTCCATCAGTTGATTGACCATGTGTGATTTTTGTACCTCTTTAAGGTCCTTTTAAATATAATATTTCTCATTTTTAATATTCTTCACTATATTTCAGTTAATGTTATAAGTCTTTCACATACAAAATATAATATTTTTAATAAAATAAGATTGGTCCATGAATATATTTGTTTTGAATAGTCTGTGTGTAAAGTAATTTTAATGTTAAAAATGCTTTTCCTCATCTCAAAATTAAAAATTTCCTTTTGTAATCTTAAAAAAACCTCCTAAATACATTTCACACATTTTATTTAAGTAAAACTTTGTAATTTATCTGTTATTTTTTTTACCTTATCTCAAAACGGAATAGGTCAACCATACAAAAAAATTCAGTAATTTTAAATTACCCTTTTTTGCTTTCTAGAATGGCTTTAAATTGTAACGTGAAACTATATTCATTTACCTTAAATAGCGCTAAGTTCATAACAGAATAATTGGTATAAGACACACTAAAACCTTGTGCTGTGTACAGTAAAATATATCTATGGAGATAGGGTTAACTTCATTAAGTATCTTGTTTGGTAGGTGATAATTAATTAATTGTGATTTGTTATGTTTTGCACCTGTGAAAAGGAACAGTATTCAGTCTGTTAAACTGAAGAGTGCATACTCATATGTATTATCACATTATAACCACCCTCATTTGTTTTATAAAGTTCACAGCCACATCTTCAGTGATGGATACCTAAGGGTATCTTACTCCAGTTCTGAAATCCTATGGATAAACTTTCTTACGATTATTAAAACAAGTTGGAAATTTAAAATTTTTATGTCTGAAGTACATAAGTTTGAAGATTTTAATTGGTCGTTATGACAAAATGTTTTCACTAATACAACCCATATGTCTATTTTTTTAATGTGATTAATAAAAGTTCTTAGTGAAAGCAGTTAATGTTATTGGATATTTGCAGTAAATCTCCTTTTTCTTAAGTTTTATGAATTATGGGACATCAAGAAGTCTTTTGACCTGTCAAGGATGTCATGACTCCCAGCCTTCCTCAACAAACAGAAAACTTGTTACTAAGTCCAGTACTGATATTCTAATTCTTGATGATGAGAAACTCACTTGAAATAAAAATACATCTCAGAATGGCTGGTATGGGTATTAACACTTTTACTGATAAGGAGAGAATAATGTTTCAACCTTTCTAGGTAATCTTAAACCTGAAGATGACCTAAGAAGGTTATCCACAGGCTATCTCCTTATCTGTAAAAGTGTTACTTTCCATACCAGCCTTTCTGAGATGTCCCAGTTGTTCATCAGCCCTTTTGTGAAGCTCCTGTACAATGGTAGTATCTAACACTAGCTGGAGTTTTGTTCCATTGATTTCCACTTGATTGGAGTATTACAACTTCTTCGTGTGGAGACGTGTGTGATCTTTTTGTATTTTGTACTTAGATCTTTTGTACCTTCAAATTTCATCAAATAAATTGATTCATCTTTCTTATCAGTTCTTAATAATTTCAAAAAGGTTATCATCAACCCTTCTCTTTTTGTGAGAAACATAAGTTATTTTAACAAAGGAACTGTATGTCCACTTTAAATGATGTGTGTTTTTATTTCTTATTAGCTCCAATCACCACGTACGTTCTGGGTCCAGCAAAGTCTGAACATGAAACATTATTTCCAGCACAAGATGGGTGTGAACTGTGTCATAACATCACATACTTAGGTACATTTTGGAATTCAAATAATTTTTATATTTTGTTTACAAGTATGAGGCTTACCACAAATTACATTTTACATTAACCTAATGTTTTGTTTATAGAAGTATTTTCTGTATCTTAAATTAGTGTCCTGTTTTATTATTTTTAACTAAAGGTCTCTTTCATAATTCACAGTTTTAGTGTCACAACTTTAGTCAAACCTTGGTTTATTGGGATATATTTTAGATAAGGCTTTAAAGCATGCATGTGCACACACACACACACACACACACACACATACAAAAGGTGTAAAAGCTCTTGAACCACTTTTTTTTTAAACTTACAGTTGTTTTGAATGTTAATTGTTTAACGTGTAACTCGTCATTGTATTATGGTTTGTGACCTATTTCATTCTACAGATTAGCAAATTCTTTGTAAAAACATTTTTGATGACTGTATGTACAGTATGTGACTTATAGATAGGAAGCTAATAGAAATAAGCAGTTATACATAGGGTTGTAGAGTGTCACTGGTCTGTTGTAAACAACATCCTAACAGTACTTTTCTAATCATGCTAATTTTCTGCTTGTGTCGTTATTATTGTTACAAGTATTGAGAAGGTAAATCATAAATTAACAATATGAGATTCGTAACCTGCTCTCTTATCACTTTCAGTGCTGTTGTATAGTTTTGTTTTTATTTTAGTCCACAAACAGTGCTGTTGTGTATTAGTGAACTGAAAATATAAATTTAAACTGTTTGTTCACTAAGTCATCAGCAGAAAAACTGTTAATAAAAATTAAAAGCAAAAAATACTTGCTAGGTTCTGGCAGTATCAGGTAGACTTGAAGAACTAACAATCTGTAGAATGGGTTTTCAACCTTTTGTAGGTGAAGTTTCACTTTATATGTAATTCTGTACCACTATCCTCGAATACATTTGCACACGTGGTAAGGATGTAAATAAATAATGTTTTTGTTTCATTTATACAAGTAAAGTTGGAGAGCTTGTTCATGGAAGTATTTTTAACTGAAATCCAGCATCATTGTATGCATCAACAAGATATGTTGATGATAGAAGTTATTGGGACATTTGGAGTCTGTCTAATATGAAGTCATGGTTTCCTCTCTCTCATTTACAGAAAAGAATACTTGTATGCATGAATCACTGGTTAAGAACTCTTGGTATAAGTGTGTCAAATGAATATAAAACTAATCCTTAGTGAAGGTTAGAATCAACCAAAGAAAGTTTATGTTAACTGAAGATTACTGAAAACAAAACAGGATATTTTAGTTGCTGGATTTTAATTTGTTTCACAATAGATTGTACACATGTACTTCTTTATCTGTCTTTACTTTTCATTTTTGTATGTATGTATGTATGTATGTATGTATGTATGTATGTATGTGTGTGTGTGTGTGTGTGTGTGTGTGTGTGTGTGTGTGTGTATATACATGTATGTGTGTGTGTTGTAATAATTGTAATGTTTTGGATAAGTTATGTTGCATGGTTTATTGATGAGGATAGTTCCACTAGTTCCTTGTTTCTATAAGTTTTATATTTTTTGCAGTATCCATATTGTAACTGGTTATCTGAAGACTAAAGTCTTTTATTATTAAATGACATGTACCAGTTAGAGTTGGCAAATGTTTTCTTTTACTCAAACTTATTTCCTTCATACTCATCAGGAAAGAAAGGTATCTTAACAGGAAGCTCAGGACTGAAAGTAGCTTACCTGAGTGGTACAGAGAGCTCAGGAAAACAAGAATTACAAAAGACTTGCGAGTTTAATGAACGGGATGTTGAGTTTGTTCACGGTCCGGGGTAAGCAAGGGCAGTGAAAATGGTGTTGACATTTTGCTCACTTCAGAATGGCCTAAAGGAATTACAAATTATGCAGGATCCCCAGTAAGTCCCCTCCCACTCACTTGTTAGTTAAGATCTAATTTTGAAAGGTAAAATGTTGTGAATTATTTTGTTATGTTGTTGTTAATTCATTTTCCATGGGTTTCTGATTTTTATAACTGAGTTAAAGCTGAACTTGACAATTATGTGAAATGGTAACCACTGGCATATTTGTTTTCCTCTTAAGACTGGAGCCCGGCATGGCCAGTGGATTAAGGCGTTTGACTCGTACTCTGAGGGTCACAGGTTCAAATCCCTGTAGCACTAAACATGCTCGCCCTTTCAGCCATGGGGGTGTTATAATGTGATGGTCAATCCCACTATTCATTGATAAAAGAGTAGCCCAAGAGGTGGCAGTGGGTGGTGATGACTAGCTGCCTTCCCTCCAGTCTTACAATGCTAAATTAGGAACGGCTAGCACAGCTAGCCCTCGAGTAGCTTTGTGCAAAATTCAAAAACAAGCAAAAACAAAACCATAAGACTGATATATTATAAAAAAGGTCCAGCATATGGTAAGTCACAAAGTATCCACATTAAAGTTTAAAGGACATTTACCATAGTTTCCAGACATTATATACACATATGAAGAAAAACGTACTCTATCTATATTTTTATATAATGAAAGGAGATATATCAGTATTTCTTATGCTTTTATTACAGTTGTTGTTTGTACCAGTCTTATATTGACTGTACCTTTACCGTTATCCATTATAAAATTATTAACCCTTAATTCTTCCCATGGAGTCCATGTGGATTCCAGCCACACAATAACTGCTTCAAGTATATCAAGTCTACATATATATATATGTTTTTACTTTTGACGATTACTTTAAAAAAAAAAAAGACGAATTAATTTTTTTCCCTTCTTTGCAATGACTTAAACTAACATAAGGATATGGACCTCACACAGCTACTTGGAGGTTAAATAAGTGATGATTAGCCAACTTCAGTGTTTGTGGGGAGAATTATCTTCTAAGAAGTTCACACCACTGTGTGAGAAATCGAAATCAGAATATTTAAACACCTTTGTAAAAAACGTATTAATTAACATAATTAGTTTTTTTTTTTACTTTGAAAATTTGATCTCAAATTTTAAGGTACTTGGAAAGCTCTAAGATATTTTTTGTCATAATTTAACTTTTCCAATTCAATAACTAAATACACTCAAACATCGATATAAGGCGCTAGTTGGGGTCCAAAAAATTCGACCGCGTTGTATCTGATTGCGCCTTATACCGATTTGATTATATATTTTTTTGACCCTCGGGGTGAGCGATAATGCAAAATTTATGCGTTTTGTAGTGAAATAAAGAAAAACAAACAAAACTACTTACACCAATGATATAGCATTTTTTTTATTTATTTTTATTTATTAAACTCAATTTTAACACTGAAATTAAATGTAAAAAGCAGAATTCTAAAGAAATTTATCGAATTCATTACTTTGATGGGGGCTGATATTCTAAAAGTAGTTCCGTCGGAGCAATCATGTGATCGTTTTTACGATTAGACGCTGATTAAAATTAGGTTAATTTTAAAAGTTAATACATATAGTAATTAATTTTGATAATTTATTTACTAATTATTAAAATCTAAGTACAAACTGAAGTCAAATAATTACCACATAAAAAAAATGTCATGGCAAAGTTTAAAATACTAATTCAGTACTGAAACAAAACGGGCCGGGTTTGATCACAATATGCGGCGTGAAAACCATACAAAAAGATTGAAGTGGATTTGGTTTTTGATTTTTGATCACATTAACCGGCTGATTACATTAAGCAGTGGTAATATTAAGCGGCGGTCTCTGTAGAAACCCCAAAAAATTTGGGGCCTAAGACCCCATCGCGCCCAACTGATTATCGAGCTTTATCGATGCATTTTATATCGATGTTTACCTGTATCATAGTTTTGCACTGTTTTTAACTAATTTTTACACAACGTGGTTATTGTTCGACTTCATAATTGGTTTGTCAAATCATATTACTACTGGTTAATTCTTAAAAATAATTTGAAAGTAATTTTCAGCCTGAAAGATATATATTTTAATTTGATAGTTTCCAGAGGAAAGAGCCAGTTTTTTATAATAGATACATTTAATATATCAAGAAAACATGCATTCTGAAGAAGAAGAAAAAAAAAGAATTTTCTAATTTGAATAACATAGAGGTAATATAATGTAAATCACTAATTGGAAATAAACTTATTTTATATTGGTACATGATTTATGTTCTGTTCACGTAGTTATTTATATCTTAGGTCTTTCTTAATATGCAACTGCTTTTTTAGAATGTTTGATAATTAGTAGACGTTGATGTGGGACTTTACAATGAGAAACTTGCACAGTATGAGTATTTAATTACTGAAAGTTAACTTAACATGGAATGGACTGGAAAATTATAGAATACTGAAAATGTTAGAATAACTACAAGATATTTATTAAGTTTTTAGTTTTACCGGAATTATGCCATGTATGCATTTAAGTAAAACTTCTGTAAGTAAAACTTAAAATAAAATGAAAATAAGTATTGTTTATCTGGCATTCCATAATAATTAATATTTTTATTATGTTTGCTGGTTAAAAAACAAAAAACAGTGTTGCTTTAATTCTAAATTTATTTTAGAAAGGCCTTGATGTAAAAGATGTGGGATCTGAACTTGTCTCTCAACTTGCTTTTACGCCAGGCCACGCTACCATTTTGCTGGTTTACATGGAATTTATTATGAAAGATTGCCTTACAGGTAATTAACTTGTGTGTCAGGAGAGAAACTCTAATGTTTTGGACCACTCTTATTTATTAGGAATGCTGTGAAGTGTGAATATCATATTAACAATAATTATCTGGTTACACTATCTGTCACATTATCTGGTTTTATAAGATTTTATTGTACAATAACATTATGCTTAGGGTTTCTGATTTTGAATTGTTACTGGAAAACACAGTTTATAACACCATGATGATTAAAAAATGAAAAAAAAGAAAATTTGATGTAAAACCACACACCACACACACAGAAAAGCAAAACTGGAAATTGTTACTTTGTTAACATTGATTTCACAACTTTTCTAGTGCTGTTAGTTATGTAATATTCTTCCTTCCTGGGCATTGATTTGGTCTGATTACTTTTAAGTGTACAGCATCTTCCAAGGGGGTAGCTAAAGTTAAGAGAATATGGAAATAATGTTTATGAATGTAATAATTCATGTATTAAAAATAAAAGTAGGCTCTGTGCAAAGAAGGACTTTGAAACAAAATAATTGATGTATAAAAAGTGAAAGATCTGAAAAATTGATTTGGGATATATACATAAAACTCTTAACTAAAAAATAAACAAAAACATAGAGGCCTTAGTAATATTTGTTCTGAAAAAAGTGATAAAGACTGGTTTTTTTTTCAAATTCTTTTGACATATCAATAACTGAGTGAGGAATAATAAATTGTCATTTGAATAACAGATTAGGAGATATCCAGCTAACATTTTGTCACTGATATCATTAGAGTGAATAGTGCATATTATTATACTATAAACCTTGAAGCTGAAATAGTAAAATATTGGCAGAATTAAGTTTGTTATTATTATTATTATTGGGAGACTAAAGGTTTTTATAAACTTGGCTGTCAGAATATCTAAATCCTCTCGGTATGCACAACAAATTCTGAAAGACAAGTAAGCTTAATTTACCATTAGACTCTGACTGAAACTTTTCAGTGAAAATGTTTAGTTTTAACATTAATATGAATGATATTATAAATTTTCATCAATAAATAATGTTTAAGTTAAACCCAAAGTTAGGTAAAATGAAAACCGATATTGTTAAATTTGGTTGTAAAAGTAATACCAAAATAAACACTTGATTTTAATTATGGTTGATTAAATTCTACAGTACTGTTTAATTTGTTCAGTGGTAAAATTTTTCTGCAGAGACAGGGTACAGATATAACATTATTTAGCTTCAGGAAATCAAGAAAAACTTTACTGTATTTCTAGCATGGTTTTAATTAAATTGTTTTATTCACTGATAACGAGGTGCTGCAATGGTTGAATTGTGTTTCACAGTGTGCTTTCTGTGGATCTTAAAGTGGGTTTTATTCCTCTCATGAATTTGTAGTCATTAGTGTTTTTCCTATGTTTTACTTAAGTGGCTCTTGTTAAATGTGTTTAATTACAGTAATGGTTGGCTTAGCTGACTTGCTCCTTGTGTTTGTGTGTGGGTTAATAAGTTTTTTTTTGTCATTGACAGAAATCACAAAGTACTAGCAGAACTTGCACGTCACCCTACACGTTTTATTTCTTTAGCTAATGTTGGGAATGTGCAAAAGGACAAGGTTTGTTATATTTCTCTCATATTTAAACCAACTGATGTAATATAATACAATATATTCTAATCTTTCAATTCCTAACAATATTTTGAAAGTAAGTGTGTAAACATGTTGGCTACCATGTAGGCTAGATGTTTGAAGTTTGACTTGAATCTGGCTCACAATAGATTTGTTCAAAATCCAGGTTTACAATCACGAGTCATAGGTCACTAAGTGGAGCACGTTTATACTTGAATTTAAAATTGACTTAAAACAGATTCAAAACATAACACTTTAATGCCTTATATTAAGATACTCAACTACATCGAGATTACTGAACTGAAGCTATCCTGAAAAGTTTCACTGTTAAAGGTATTAAACTCTACAATTTGAGCAAGTATCTATACTTTAGATAAAACATTCTTTAATATCAGTTAAATTACATAATACCGTCAGTAAGTTATCAGTTAACACACTGATTGAAAACTGCTGAAACGTAACTTCTGACTACATTATTCAACTCTGAAAGACAGAACAGTAGTTACACTGTACTTGAGTGGGAAATATTAGACACTTTCAGTATTGTTATGAGGTCTGACATAGTTGGATCAGGCAGCATCAGTATTTTACAACCAGCAGGAGGTTGTTTAGCTTCTCTATAAGAATCAGGAGACAGACGTGGGTTTTTATACAGATTTCATTAGTATTCTTACAATTCTTTAAATAGTCTACACATCCAGCTCACAAATATGTCACTTAACTGGATGAACTAAGTTTCATTCATCATAAATCTTGGAACTAAAACCAAACCTTATTTGTTATGATGAGAAACTCACTTGAAGTAAAAATGTATCTCAAGATGGCTAATATGGGTATCAAAACTTTTATTAAAATAAAGTATAGAATAACGTTTTGAACTTCTTAGATCATCTTCAGGTTAACCTGAGAATATATTTTTATTTCAAGTGGGTTTCTCGTCATCACAAAATCGGTTTAACCTGCAGATGTCGTAAGAAGGTCAAAATGTTGTTCTATACTTTAGTTTGTAAAGGTTTTAATACCCATATCAGCCGTCTTGAAATACAAATCTAATTCAGTAATTGGTTATAATTGAAGACTGCACATGTGTCTCCTCAGATCAAACTTCCACCAGGTGTCTCTGATTTCTATGCAAAGTCCTTTTATAGAGGCTGTAAACTTTTTCATAGCTTGCAGTGGTATCAATTTATAGATGATTGAAACAGCTGATTGTCAATACTTCGTGGAATACATCTCAGATTATAGTTGAAATTTACATTTTTATCCTTGTCGGTCATTGTTGTGTAACTTCTTGTATGCATTAATTAGATGTACTTAACTCCATATTTCACGCGTGTGTGTGTGATGCATGGACTTTTATGAAATTATATTTGTCATTTCTTGGAACATTTGTAATATGTAGTATTGTAATAAAATTATTAGAAATGTCCCTTACAGTGAAGAGATTTAAATAGAAACATAAAGATTTCTCTTTCTGGTAATTCTGTGATTACTTTTTGTCACGCACAAGTTTAAGTTGATTATTAACATTTTGACTTTTTTAAATCTCCACAGACACACTCACACACTGTCTTGGTTCGTATTTTATTTTAGCAGTTGAGTTTGAAAGATGCAGTATATACTTACCATTTAGATAAAAGTTTTAGTCGAGCCAGCGTGCTTGTCATAAAGGTATTTTTGTGTTAGGATTCTCTCAGTAAATATAATAACTGGAATCTTGTTAAATGTTTAAGTAGCAGCAAGTTCAAATCAATTAAAGTAATTTATTGTGGTAAGTCATTTCACCATTTTAATTAATATGTAAGGTGTGAAAAACTATGTTATAAGAACTTCCTGTCATGTCTGAAACATTCTGTAGATACAGGCTAGTAAAGTCAATGACTTATATTAATAGGACGAGTGGAATATATTTTCAAAATTTCTCTTGTGTAATGTAATATTACTTTCTACAGCTACGTTGATTATTTTCATCTGAGAGATGAGTTGTTAGGTGTGAAGCACTCATGACTAGTTAATTCTTCTTTTTAGTGGTTATATGCATTCTCCATCACACCGATGTCTGCCATGGATAAAATTAATCTTGTCAAGCAGCCATTGGATGTGACAGAGTGTCCCTTTAAGTTCAGCAAGGAAGACTTGTCAACTTCAGAGAAGGTAGGTTACATTACTGATTCACACTAATCATTATGTCTGCAGAGGTAGCAGAATTGGAGTGTTCATGAGTAAGCAAGTTAGCTCGTAATGTGATACATAAAAAAGTAGTAAAAATCTGATTTAGGGAGTTTGTGAAAAGAATAATTATTTACTTATGTTCCTTTCATGATGTTAAGAAATACTTCTTGGTATAATTCATCTTCTGTGCTTAGCCTACACAACAGTTCTTCTATGACTTGAAGACTGAAACTGGTGGTCAAAAAAAGACATCGAGGGAAAGAAATGAAGACCAAAAAACAAAGAAGCCAAGACAGACATGTATGAAGGCATTTATCTTAAAGATGTGTTGATGAGATGATAGGAGAATGTACGGTTTTGTGATGAGTAGTGAAATTATTTACTATCATTCATTATTTTGTGTTACCAGCTGAAAATGTGTGTTAATCTTATGTTAAGAAATTTTTGCCATTATGTTTTGATTTCTTTAAAACAAGTCTGGATACCAAGGCTGGTCTTCGGAAGAATAAGTTTTCATGTAATGACAGTGATTAAAATTTATTTTTATAAACATTTAATGAATGCTAAGTCAGTTTCTTAATGGTTAAATTAATGCTGTTTTGTCTTTACTTGGTACACAGAGTTTTCCATTACATCTTGGAATGGCTGGTGTGGGTATTAATGCTTTTATTTATAAGCAGAGAACATTTCAACCTTTCTAAGTCATTTTCAGGTTAACCTGAAGATGACATAGAAAGGTTGAAACGTTGTTCTCTGCTTATAAATAAAAGCGTTAATATCCATACCAGCTGTTCTGGGATACATTTTTGTTTTAAGTGGGTTTCCCATCATCAATAGCTTTCCATTATATGTTTTTCATGACCTAATTTAAGTGGAAACCAGAACTAGAGGAACTGTCCTTCAAAAGGTATCTTTACAATAACGCAGACAGTTGTTATATGAATGGTGTTTTATGAACAACATTAATATTCTTTAACTAATGTCAAGAAAATACTTCAGTTGTTTTTTTTCCAGATATCATAAGCTTATGTTCATATGATTTTTTCTTGGGAGTTGAGAAGTGATGAACTCCACCTGGTGTTGTATAATGAGGTTAGAGAACTTGTGTAAATGCAATGGGGTTTCATAACTACAAGCATGAATCAGTGTATTGTGTTGGAATGTTTGAAACATGGAATTTGAGGATAGAGTAAAAGTATTCTCATGGCTTTGAAGCAGAATTGAAAAATCTGGTGTATTAACATTGTATATGTTAAAATAGTAACATGTTAAACACAGGTGTTTTTATTAACTACAAGCTTCACTCTCTTTAGTGGCATTACTAAAGAGTAAACATCCACTACAGTAAAGAGTTATCTGTTTCTCAACTGCCTCATAAAAGATTTATCGATTCTGAACATTGGAAATACTAGTTTTTGATATGCTTGATTTCCTTTTTGTTCTGTAGTTCAGCCACAGGGTCCATGTTGGTTTTGTCTGTCGAGCTCTGAAGTGGAAAAACACTTGGTTGTCAGCGTGGGAGACCATGTGAGTAAATCTGTTGACCAACCGCTTACAAGACTACCATCATGCAAGAGCCTTAACTTTTAACTTACATTACAATTAAAAACCAACAATTAATTAAAATAATCTAATTTCTGAATTTTTGGAATATAAAGGTTATAGAGTGTACATGTGATTTTTGAATGTGATATTTTAGTGGTAGAGTAACTTGTGATATAATTGTTTCATGAAATGTTATAGGAATCTTTTTTTTATTATTATTATTGAGGCAATCCAAATATGAACCCTAGCAAAGAAAAAGTTTTTCATTATCGCTCAGTATATATCACTCTGTATTTTTTTAATTGTGGTTTAGTTTGTCTCACAAGACTGTTTATTATACATAAATGTTATCTTATGATGTAGCTTTTAGTTTTTTCCATAAACAATACTCTAAGTATTGTTACAAGGATAAATTGTTACTTGTATTATAAAAACTGTTGCTTACAGCATAACTAACTTCTTCAAAGAATTTCAGATAAATGTTTAACAGGATTCAAAAGGGTTAAAATACACATTATGGAATTTTTTTATAGTCACGTTCCAGATTTCATCATGTTTATTATCAGCGTATTTCAACATACTTTTTGTCATAACATTGTTTGAAATCCATATTTTAATGTTAGGTGTGTTTTTAATTTTAAAAGAAAGTTTTATTCTCAGTTTTATATTCTGTATCATTTGACACTTCTTCACTCCCATTTGCCTTGTTTACTTTTATTTCTACTCCTGTGTGATCTGAGTTTTGTCCAAGTACTTTATGATGGTACAGACACTGCTAGGTCATATGTGCATGTATAGTCTCAATACTTGTCTTACTGAGGTATAAAGGTAAAAGCCAAACTCACATGTCACTGTCTTGTACATTATGCATTTCAAAAAATGTTAATATACTTCTCTGATATTTGCTATTGGATTATTTATAAACAATAGAAATAGGAGTGTTTTCTTCATGTGGCTAGTTTGTTAATATGCCAGGATTGGAAATATCTGGTCTCAGTTTCATTGTCTGCCTTTGTGGTGTTTGTCTCATCCGACTAATGGAAGTTTTAATCCACTTATACTTTAGTTAGAAAGTCAGTTAATTTACAGTAGTTTTAGAACACACTGTGTTTTGTTTATGTTAATATGTTACATTCAAAATTTGAATTTAAAATATTGCTGTAAATGTCTGTGTAGGCATGTGATGTTTCATATTTGAATTTAAAATATTGCTGTAAATATCTGTGTAGGCATGTGATGTTTCATATTTGAATTTAAAATATTGCTGTAAATATCTGTGTAGGCATGTGATGTTTCATATTTGAATTTAAAATATTGCTGTAAATATCTGTGTAGGCATGTGATGTTTCATATTTGAATTTAAAATATTGCTGTAAATATCTGTGTAGGCATGTGATGTTTCATATTTGAACAACAAAACTCTTTAACTTTAAAGACTAAGTTTTGTTTTAAACATAATTAAAGTTTAAAAATTAAAAACTTGTTTGGTTAAAAAAATACTTATGACACAAGATGTTTACAGGTAGTGTGCGAGGTATGATTGAATATCTTGAAGTGTATGTTGACAGTTTGCACAATGCTGTCCCATTGTGATAAACAGTTTATGATGTACTTTGTGATAGTTTATTTACAGCTATACAACAGTAAAATTAAACCAGATTTGAAAAATTTATTAGCCTTGGGTGTGAGAATAAATAACTTGTAAGGCTTGTGCCTGTCCAATTTAAAATGCACTCATTCTAGAAAGAAAACAAAGGGGGAATATTAATATATTTTGCATTCTTAAATCTTTTCATTTTACCCAAAATTGTTGATTTTGCTAAATTTAGTATCATGCTAGAGGAAATAACAGAAAAAATACAGTTTTTTACTTAAAAGAATTATTTGTTTAGGAGGCTTAAGACGCTTTGCAAATGAAAGGTAAAAACTAAAATGGAAAGAAGTATTTTTATTCTTTGCATGAGAAATTTCTTCATTCACACTGATGCTGTTAAAACTTTGTAAGTTCACATACACATCTTCAGTAGAAAATATTTCATTAAAAGATCTAATTTTTTTTGTATAATGTAATGTTTGCTAAAGGTTTGCCAGATTTTGTGAAGTTTCATTCAGTAAATTTGGAGTTATAGCATGTATAATTTCATGGTGGTTACGAAATCAGTCAAATTGACCAAGTCTTTATAAAGAGGGATAATATGGAATTGGTAAAAAAATTAATGTACTGTTTGCTTTGGGGGGGATTTCATCCCTCATCAATAACCCTAGACAAGGGCAAATTGGAAGAATAAGACAATAAGTTTCAAGTGTTGGTGGAGTGTTTAGATATGGTATAATAAAACTGTTTAGCTAAGAACACTTCTTGATAAGAAACACTGCATTTGTATGGAATATTTTAATATATGATCTTATCTGTTAAAATCTCTATATTCTGTAAAATTTTAAAGATAGTTTTTTTTCATTGTCTCATTTCCTTTTCTTTTTTCTCAAATAGAATTATCTTGCTTTAGCCAAAGGTGGACTGACACCTGATCATGTTCTTATACTATCCATTGGTCATTATCAGTCAAGTGTAATGCTGGAAGAAACTGCACTTGAAGAGATACAGAAGTTTAAAGAAGCTTTGAAGAAGTACTACAAGTCCAGAAAGAAGTCTGTGGTCTTCTTTGAAAGAAACTTTAAGTCTTCACATCTTCAGATTCAGGTTATGTTCATATTATCAGCGAAAAGGTCTAGTGACACAGAACATAAAACCTCGTTAATGAGACATTGGATATCAGTTGCTTGTATGTAATAAATTTACAAGCAGTGTAGTTGTAAATAACGAAGATTTTAATGATGCAAAAATGTAACGTAAAAGTTATGCAGTTGATATTACAACAACATTGTTATAATGAAATCTTTATAACAACTCAAAGAATCATAGATAATGTCAGATATGAAACTGGTACCACCTTTTGATGGAAATGGAATTTCTGTGGATGGTTATTCATTTTGTTTTAGAAACATGTGCAGTTTTCTTTATTTATACTGAAGTACAGATTTGCCAAAAATTATAAATCTGAATTATTTTCTAATATTTAAATTATGTTTCTAATTTTGAATATTAACTTGTAGGTGGTTCCAGTGCCTTCTAAACTGTCTTCACAAGTAAAGGAAGTTTTTCTAGAATATGCTGCCTACAAATCAGTTGACCTTCAAGAAATACCAAAATACACTAACCTGCAACAGGTAAACTTGTGCTTAGATGTTAATACGTGTGCAGTTGAAACAAGATGTATCAGTAGTTACGTAACTGCCATATTTCCTATAGCTTTTGTACAAGATTATACAATATGTTTTAGCTCAAATATAAAACTATGAAATCAAGTGTTACGTAAAAGAAAAAAGTAAATTAATTTATAAGAGTTGTAGGAATTTAAAATTATATTGTGAATATTTACATTGGAGTATAAACAATATTGTTAGATAGTATAGAACCAACATTCACAAGGATTGTACAGTTTACACATTTCCATGTGAATTATGAACAATATTCTTGTTAGATACCATAGAACAGAGATTCACAAGGATTGTACAGTTTACACATTTCCATGTGAATTATGAACAATATTCTTGTTAGATACCATAGAACAGAGATTCACAAGGATTGTACAGTTTACACATTTCCATGTGAATTATGAACAGTATTCTTGTTAGATACCATAGAACAGAGATTCACAAGGATTGTACAGTTTACACATTTCCATGTGAATTATGAACAGTATTCTTGTTAGATACCATAGAACAGAGATTCACAAGGATTGTACAGTTTACACATTTCCATGTGAATTATGAACAGTATTCTTGTTAGATACCATAGAACAGAGATTCACAAGGATTGTACAGTTTACACATTTCCATGTGAATTATGAACAGTATTCTTGTTAGATACCATAGAACAGAGATTCACAAGGATTGTACAGTTTACACATTTCCATGTGAATTATGAACAGTATTCTTGTTAGATACCATAGAACAGAGATTCACAAGGATTGTACAGTTTACACATTTCCATGTGAATTATGAACAGTATTCTTGTTAGATACCATAGAACAGAGATTCACAAGGATTGTACAGTTTACACATTTCCATGTGAATTATGAACAATATTCTTGTTAGATACCATAGAACAGAGATTCACAAGGATTGTACAGTTTACACATTTCCATGTGAATTATGAACAGTATTCTTGTTAGATACCATAGAACAGAGATTCACAAGGATTGTACAGTTTACACATTTCCATGTGAATTATGAACAGTATTCTTGTTAGATACCATAGAACAGAGATTCACAAGGATTGTACAGTTTACACATTTCCATGTGAATTATGAACAGTATTCTTGTTAGATACCATAGAACAGAGATTCACAAGGATTGTACAGTTTACACATTTCCATGTGAATTATGAACAGTATTCTTGTTAGATACCATAGAACAGAGATTCACAAGGATTGTACAGTTTACACATTTCCATGTGAATTATGAACAGTATTCTTGTTAGATACCATAGAACAGAGATTCACAAGGATTGTACAGTTTACACATTTCCATGTGAATTATGAACAGTATTCTTGTTAGATACCATAGAACAGAGATTCACAAGGATTGTACAGTTTACACATTTCCATGTGAATTATGAACAGTATTCTTGTTAGATACCATAGAACAGAGATTCACAAGGATTGTACAGTTTACACATTTCCATGTGAATTATGAACAGTATTCTTGTTAGATACCATAGAACAGAGATTCACAAGGATTGTACAGTTTACACATTTCCATGTGAATTATGAACAGTATTCTTGTTAGATACCATAGAACAGAGATTCACAAGGATTGTACAGTTTACACATTTCCATGTGAATTATGAACAGTATTCTTGTTAGATACCATAGAACAGAGATTCACAAGGATTGTACAGTTTACACATTTCCATGTGAATTATGAACAGTATTCTTGTTAGATACCATAGAACAGAGATTCACAAGGATTGTACAGTTTACACATTTCCATGTGAATTATGAACAGTATTCTTGTTAGATACCATAGAACAGAGATTCACAAGGATTGTACAGTTTACACATTTCCATGTGAATTATGAACAGTATTCTTGTTAGATACCATAGAACAGAGATTCACAAGGATTGTACAGTTTACACATTTCCATGTGAATTATGAACAGTATTCTTGTTAGATACCATAGAACAGAGATTCACAAGGATTGTACAGTTTACACATTTCCATGTGAATTATGAACAGTATTCTTGTTAGATACCATAGAACAGAGATTCACAAGGATTGTACAGTTTACACATTTCCATGTGAATTATGAACAGTATTCTTGTTAGATACCATAGAACAGAGATTCACAAGGATTGTACAGTTTACACATTTCCATGTGAATTATGAACAGTATTCTTGTTAGATACCATAGAACAGAGATTCACAAGGATTGTACAGTTTACACATTTCCATGTGAATTATGAACAGTATTCTTGTTAGATACCATAGAACAGAGATTCACAAGGATTGTACAGTTTACACATTTCCATGTGAATTATGAACAGTATTCTTGTTAGATACCATAGAACAGAGATTCACAAGGATTGTACAGTTTACACATTTCCATGTGAATTATGAACAGTATTCTTGTTAGATACCATAGAACAGAGATTCACAAGGATTGTACAGTTTACACATTTCCATGTGAATTATGAACAGTATTCTTGTTAGATACCATAGAACAGAGATTCACAAGGATTGTACAGTTTACACATTTCCATGTGAATTATGAACAGTATTCTTGTTAGATACCATAGAACAGAGATTCACAAGGATTGTACAGTTTACACATTTCCATGTGAATTATGAACAGTATTCTTGTTAGATACCATAGAACAGAGATTCACAAGGATTGTACAGTTTACACATTTCCATGTGAATTATGAACAGTATTCTTGTTAGATACCATAGAACAGAGATTCACAAGGATTGTACAGTTTACACATTTCCATGTGAATTATGAACAGTATTCTTGTTAGATACCATAGAACAGAGATTCACAAGGATTGTACAGTTTACACATTTCCATGTGAATTATGAACAGTATTCTTGTTAGATACCATAGAACAGAGATTCACAAGGATTGTACAGTTTACACATTTCCATGTGAATTATGAACAGTATTCTTGTTAGATACCATAGAACAGAGATTCACAAGGATTGTACAGTTTACACATTTCCATGTGAATTATGAACAGTATTCTTGTTAGATACCATAGAACAGAGATTCACAAGGATTGTACAGTTTACACATTTCCATGTGAATTATGAACAGTATTCTTGTTAGATACCATAGAACAGAGATTCACAAGGATTGTACAGTTTACACATTTCCATGTGAATTATGAACAGTATTCTTGTTAGATACCATAGAACAGAGATTCACAAGGATTGTACAGTTTACACATTTCCATGTGAATTATGAACAGTATTCTTGTTAGATACCATAGAACAGAGATTCACAAGGATTGTACAGTTTACACATTTCCATGTGAATTATGAACAGTATTCTTGTTAGATACCATAGAACAGAGATTCACAAGGATTGTACAGTTTACACATTTCCATGTGAATTATGAACAGTATTCTTGTTAGATACCATAGAACAGAGATTCACAAGGATTGTACAGTTTACACATTTCCATGTGAATTATGAACAGTATTCTTGTTAGATACCATAGAACAGAGATTCACAAGGATTGTACAGTTTACACATTTCCATGTGAATTATGAACAGTATTCTTGTTAGATACCATAGAACAGAGATTCACAAGGATTGTACAGTTTACACATTTCCATGTGAATTATGAACAGTATTCTTGTTAGATACCATAGAACAGAGATTCACAAGGATTGTACAGTTTACACATTTCCATGTGAATTATGAACAGTATTCTTGTTAGATACCATAGAACAGAGATTCACAAGGATTGTACAGTTTACACATTTCCATGTGAATTATGAACAGTATTCTTGTTAGATACCATAGAACAGAGATTCACAAGGATTGTACAGTTTACACATTTCCATGTGAATTATGAACAGTATTCTTGTTAGATACCATAGAACAGAGATTCACAAGGATTGTACAGTTTACACATTTCCATGTGAATTATGAACAGTATTCTTGTTAGATACCATAGAACAGAGATTCACAAGGATTGTACAGTTTACACATTTCCATGTGAATTATGAACAGTATTCTTGTTAGATACCATAGAACAGAGATTCACAAGGATTGTACAGTTTACACATTTCCATGTGAATTATGAACAGTATTCTTGTTAGATACCATAGAACAGAGATTCACAAGGATTGTACAGTTTACACATTTCCATGTGAATTATGAACAGTATTCTTGTTAGATACCATAGAACAGAGATTCACAAGGATTGTACAGTTTACACATTTCCATGTGAATTATGAACAGTATTCTTGTTAGATACCATAGAACAGAGATTCACAAGGATTGTACAGTTTACACATTTCCATGTGAATTATGAACAGTATTCTTGTTAGATACCATAGAACAGAGATTCACAAGGATTGTACAGTTTACACATTTCCATGTGAATTATGAACAGTATTCTTGTTAGATACCATAGAACAGAGATTCACAAGGATTGTACAGTTTACACATTTCCATGTGAATTATGAACAGTATTCTTGTTAGATACCATAGAACAGAGATTCACAAGGATTGTACAGTTTACACATTTCCATGTGAATTATGAACAGTATTCTTGTTAGATACCATAGAACAGAGATTCACAAGGATTGTACAGTTTACACATTTCCATGTGAATTATGAACAGTATTCTTGTTAGATACCATAGAACAGAGATTCACAAGGATTGTACAGTTTACACATTTCCATGTGAATTATGAACAGTATTCTTGTTAGATACCATAGAACAGAGATTCACAAGGATTGTACAGTTTACACATTTCCATGTGAATTATGAACAGTATTCTTGTTAGATACCATAGAACAGAGATTCACAAGGATTGTACAGTTTACACATTTCCATGTGAATTATGAACAGTATTCTTGTTAGATACCATAGAACAGAGATTCACAAGGATTGTACAGTTTACACATTTCCATGTGAATTATGAACAGTATTCTTGTTAGATACCATAGAACAGAGATTCACAAGGATTGTACAGTTTACACATTTCCATGTGAATTATGAACAGTATTCTTGTTAGATACCATAGAACAGAGATTCACAAGGATTGTACAGTTTACACATTTCCATGTGAATTATGAACAGTATTCTTGTTAGATACCATAGAACAGAGATTCACAAGGATTGTACAGTTTACACATTTCCATGTGAATTATGAACAGTATTCTTGTTAGATACCATAGAACAGAGATTCACAAGGATTGTACAGTTTACACATTTCCATGTGAATTATGAACAGTATTCTTGTTAGATACCATAGAACAGAGATTCACAAGGATTGTACAGTTTACACATTTCCATGTGAATTATGAACAGTATTCTTGTTAGATACCATAGAACAGAGATTCACAAGGATTGTACAGTTTACACATTTCCATGTGAATTATGAACAGTATTCTTGTTAGATACCATAGAACAGAGATTCACAAGGATTGTACAGTTTACACATTTCCATGTGAATTATGAACAGTATTCTTGTTAGATACCATAGAACAGAGATTCACAAGGATTGTACAGTTTACACATTTCCATGTGAATTATGAACAGTATTCTTGTTAGATACCATAGAACAGAGATTCACAAGGATTGTACAGTTTACACATTTCCATGTGAATTATGAACAGTATTCTTGTTAGATACCATAGAACAGAGATTCACAAGGATTGTACAGTTTACACATTTCCATGTGAATTATGAACAGTATTCTTGTTAGATACCATAGAACAGAGATTCACAAGGATTGTACAGTTTACACATTTCCATGTGAATTATGAACAGTATTCTTGTTAGATACCATAGAACAGAGATTCACAAGGATTGTACAGTTTACACATTTCCATGTGCTTGTTAGATACCATAGAACAGAGATTCACAAGGATTGTACAGTTTACACATTTCCATGTGAATTATGAACAGTATTCTTGTTAGATACCATAGAACAGAGATTCACAAGGATTGTACAGTTTACACATTTCCATGTGAATTATGAACAGTATTCTTGTTAGATACCATAGAACAGAGATTCACAAGGATTGTACAGTTTACACATTTCCATGTGAATTATGAACAGTATTCTTGTTAGATACCATAGAACAGAGATTCACAAGGATTGTACAGTTTACACATTTCCATGTGAATTATGAACAGTATTCTTGTTAGATACCATAGAACAGAGATTCACAAGGATTGTACAGTTTACACATTTCCATGTGAATTATGAACAGTATTCTTGTTAGATACCATAGAACAGAGATTCACAAGGATTGTACAGTTTACACATTTCCATGTGAATTATGAACAGTATTCTTGTTAGATACCATAGAACAGAGATTCACAAGGATTGTACAGTTTACACATTTCCATGTGAATTATGAACAGTATTCTTGTTAGATACCATAGAACAGAGATTCACAAGGATTGTACAGTTTACACATTTCCATGTGAATTATGAACAGTATTCTTGTTAGATACCATAGAACAGAGATTCACAAGGATTGTACAGTTTACACATTTCCATGTGAATTATGAACAGTATTCTTGTTAGATACCATAGAACAGAGATTCACAAGGATTGTACAGTTTACACATTTCCATGTGAATTATGAACAGTATTCTTGTTAGATACCATAGAACAGAGATTCACAAGGATTGTACAGTTTACACATTTCCATGTGAATTATGAACAGTATTCTTGTTAGATACCATAGAACAGAGATTCACAAGGATTGTACAGTTTACACATTTCCATGTGAATTATGAACAGTATTCTTGTTAGATACCATAGAACAGAGATTCACAAGGATTGTACAGTTTACACATTTCCATGTGAATTATGAACAGTATTCTTGTTAGATACCATAGAACAGAGATTCACAAGGATTGTACAGTTTACACATTTCCATGTGAATTATGAACAGTATTCTTGTTAGATACCATAGAACAGAGATTCACAAGGATTGTACAGTTTACACATTTCCATGTGAATTATGAACAGTATTCTTGTTAGATACCATAGAACAGAGATTCACAAGGATTGTACAGTTTACACATTTCCATGTGAATTATGAACAGTATTCTTGTTAGATACCATAGAACAGAGATTCACAAGGATTGTACAGTTTACACATTTCCATGTGAATTATGAACAGTATTCTTGTTAGATACCATAGAACAGAGATTCACAAGGATTGTACAGTTTACACATTTCCATGTGAATTATGAACAGTATTCTTGTTAGATACCATAGAACAGAGATTCACAAGGATTGTACAGTTTACACATTTCCATGTGAATTATGAACAGTATTCTTGTTAGATACCATAGAACAGAGATTCACAAGGATTGTACAGTTTACACATTTCCATGTGAATTATGAACAGTATTCTTGTTAGATACCATAGAACAGAGATTCACAAGGATTGTACAGTTTACACATTTCCATGTGAATTATGAACAGTATTCTTGTTAGATACCATAGAACAGAGATTCACAAGGATTGTACAGTTTACACATTTCCATGTGAATTATGAACAGTATTCTTGTTAGATACCATAGAACAGAGATTCACAAGGATTGTACAGTTTACACATTTCCATGTGAATTATGAACAGTATTCTTGTTAGATACCATAGAACAGAGATTCACAAGGATTGTACAGTTTACACATTTCCATGTGAATTATGAACAGTATTCTTGTTAGATACCATAGAACAGAGATTCACAAGGATTGTACAGTTTACACATTTCCATGTGAATTATGAACAGTATTCTTGTTAGATACCATAGAACAGAGATTCACAAGGATTGTACAGTTTACACATTTCCATGTGAATTATGAACAGTATTCTTGTTAGATACCATAGAACAGAGATTCACAAGGATTGTACAGTTTACACATTTCCATGTGAATTATGAACAGTATTCTTGTTAGATACCATAGAACAGAGATTCACAAGGATTGTACAGTTTACACATTTCCATGTGAATTATGAACAGTATTCTTGTTAGATACCATAGAACAGAGATTCACAAGGATTGTACAGTTTACACATTTCCATGTGAATTATGAACAGTATTCTTGTTAGATACCATAGAACAGAGATTCACAAGGATTGTACAGTTTACACATTTCCATGTGAATTATGAACAGTATTCTTGTTAGATACCATAGAACAGAGATTCACAAGGATTGTACAGTTTACACATTTCCATGTGAATTATGAACAGTATTCTTGTTAGATACCATAGAACAGAGATTCACAAGGATTGTACAGTTTACACATTTCCATGTGAATTATGAACAGTATTCTTGTTAGATACCATAGAACAGAGATTCACAAGGATTGTACAGTTTACACATTTCCATGTGAATTATGAACAGTATTCTTGTTAGATACCATAGAACAGAGATTCACAAGGATTGTACAGTTTACACATTTCCATGTGAATTATGAACAGTATTCTTGTTAGATACCATAGAACAGAGATTCACAAGGATTGTACAGTTTACACATTTCCATGTGAATTATGAACAGTATTCTTGTTAGATACCATAGAACAGAGATTCACAAGGATTGTACAGTTTACACATTTCCATGTGAATTATGAACAGTATTCTTGTTAGATACCATAGAACAGAGATTCACAAGGATTGTACAGTTTACACATTTCCATGTGAATTATGAACAGTATTCTTGTTAGATACCATAGAACAGAGATTCACAAGGATTGTACAGTTTACACATTTCCATGTGAATTATGAACAGTATTCTTGTTAGATACCATAGAACAGAGATTCACAAGGATTGTACAGTTTACACATTTCCATGTGAATTATGAACAGTATTCTTGTTAGATACCATAGAACAGAGATTCACAAGGATTGTACAGTTTACACATTTCCATGTGAATTATGAACAGTATTCTTGTTAGATACCATAGAACAGAGATTCACAAGGATTGTACAGTTTACACATTTCCATGTGAATTATGAACAGTATTCTTGTTAGATACCATAGAACAGAGATTCACAAGGATTGTACAGTTTACACATTTCCATGTGAATTATGAACAGTATTCTTGTTAGATACCATAGAACAGAGATTCACAAGGATTGTACAGTTTACACATTTCCATGTGAATTATGAACAGTATTCTTGTTAGATACCATAGAACAGAGATTCACAAGGATTGTACAGTTTACACATTTCCATGTGAATTATGAACAGTATTCTTGTTAGATACCATAGAACAGAGATTCACAAGGATTGTACAGTTTACACATTTCCATGTGAATTATGAACAGTATTCTTGTTAGATACCATAGAACAGAGATTCACAAGGATTGTACAGTTTACACATTTCCATGTGAATTATGAACAGTATTCTTGTTAGATACCATAGAACAGAGATTCACAAGGATTGTACAGTTTACACATTTCCATGTGAATTATGAACAGTATTCTTGTTAGATACCATAGAACAGAGATTCACAAGGATTGTACAGTTTACACATTTCCATGTGAATTATGAACAGTATTCTTGTTAGATACCATAGAACAGAGATTCACAAGGATTGTACAGTTTACACATTTCCATGTGAATTATGAACAGTATTCTTGTTAGATACCATAGAACAGAGATTCACAAGGATTGTACAGTTTACACATTTCCATGTGAATTATGAACAGTATTCTTGTTAGATACCATAGAACAGAGATTCACAAGGATTGTACAGTTTACACATTTCCATGTGAATTATGAACAGTATTCTTGTTAGATACCATAGAACAGAGATTCACAAGGATTGTACAGTTTACACATTTCCATGTGAATTATGAACAGTATTCTTGTTAGATACCATAGAACAGAGATTCACAAGGATTGTACAGTTTACACATTTCCATGTGAATTATGAACAGTATTCTTGTTAGATACCATAGAACAGAGATTCACAAGGATTGTACAGTTTACACATTTCCATGTGAATTATGAACAGTATTCTTGTTAGATACCATAGAACAGAGATTCACAAGGATTGTACAGTTTACACATTTCCATGTGAATTATGAACAGTATTCTTGTTAGATACCATAGAACAGAGATTCACAAGGATTGTACAGTTTACACATTTCCATGTGAATTATGAACAGTATTCTTGTTAGATACCATAGAACAGAGATTCACAAGGATTGTACAGTTTACACATTTCCATGTGAATTATGAACAGTATTCTTGTTAGATACCATAGAACAGAGATTCACAAGGATTGTACAGTTTACACATTTCCATGTGAATTATGAACAGTATTCTTGTTAGATACCATAGAACAGAGATTCACAAGGATTGTACAGTTTACACATTTCCATGTGAATTATGAACAGTATTCTTGTTAGATACCATAGAACAGAGATTCACAAGGATTGTACAGTTTACACATTTCCATGTGAATTATGAACAGTATTCTTGTTAGATACCATAGAACAGAGATTCACAAGGATTGTACAGTTTACACATTTCCATGTGAATTATGAACAGTATTCTTGTTAGATACCATAGAACAGAGATTCACAAGGATTGTACAGTTTACACATTTCCATGTGAATTATGAACAGTATTCTTGTTAGATACCATAGAACAGAGATTCACAAGGATTGTACAGTTTACACATTTCCATGTGAATTATGAACAGTATTCTTGTTAGATACCATAGAACAGAGATTCACAAGGATTGTACAGTTTACACATTTCCATGTGAATTATGAACAGTATTCTTGTTAGATACCATAGAACAGAGATTCACAAGGATTGTACAGTTTACACATTTCCATGTGAATTATGAACAGTATTCTTGTTAGATACCATAGAACAGAGATTCACAAGGATTGTACAGTTTACACATTTCCATGTGAATTATGAACAGTATTCTTGTTAGATACCATAGAACAGAGATTCACAAGGATTGTACAGTTTACACATTTCCATGTGAATTATGAACAGTATTCTTGTTAGATACCATAGAACAGAGATTCACAAGGATTGTACAGTTTACACATTTCCATGTGAATTATGAACAGTATTCTTGTTAGATACCATAGAACAGAGATTCACAAGGATTGTACAGTTTACACATTTCCATGTGAATTATGAACAGTATTCTTGTTAGATACCATAGAACAGAGATTCACAAGGATTGTACAGTTTACACATTTCCATGTGAATTATGAACAGTATTCTTGTTAGATACCATAGAACAGAGATTCACAAGGATTGTACAGTTTACACATTTCCATGTGAATTATGAACAGTATTCTTGTTAGATACCATAGAACAGAGATTCACAAGGATTGTACAGTTTACACATTTCCATGTGAATTATGAACAGTATTCTTGTTAGATACCATAGAACAGAGATTCACAAGGATTGTACAGTTTACACATTTCCATGTGAATTATGAACAGTATTCTTGTTAGATACCATAGAACAGAGATTCACAAGGATTGTACAGTTTACACATTTCCATGTGAATTATGAACAGTATTCTTGTTAGATACCATAGAACAGAGATTCACAAGGATTGTACAGTTTACACATTTCCATGTGAATTATGAACAGTATTCTTGTTAGATACCATAGAACAGAGATTCACAAGGATTGTACAGTTTACACATTTCCATGTGAATTATGAACAGTATTCTTGTTAGATACCATAGAACAGAGATTCACAAGGATTGTACAGTTTACACATTTCCATGTGAATTATGAACAGTATTCTTGTTAGATACCATAGAACAGAGATTCACAAGGATTGTACAGTTTACACATTTCCATGTGAATTATGAACAGTATTCTTGTTAGATACCATAGAACAGAGATTCACAAGGATTGTACAGTTTACACATTTCCATGTGAATTATGAACAGTATTCTTGTTAGATACCATAGAACAGAGATTCACAAGGATTGTACAGTTTACACATTTCCATGTGAATTATGAACAGTATTCTTGTTAGATACCATAGAACAGAGATTCACAAGGATTGTACAGTTTACACATTTCCATGTGAATTATGAACAGTATTCTTGTTAGATACCATAGAACAGAGATTCACAAGGATTGTACAGTTTACACATTTCCATGTGAATTATGAACAGTATTCTTGTTAGATACCATAGAACAGAGATTCACAAGGATTGTACAGTTTACACATTTCCATGTGAATTATGAACAGTATTCTTGTTAGATACCATAGAACAGAGATTCACAAGGATTGTACAGTTTACACATTTCCATGTGAATTATGAACAGTATTCTTGTTAGATACCATAGAACAGAGATTCACAAGGATTGTACAGTTTACACATTTCCATGTGAATTATGAACAGTATTCTTGTTAGATACCATAGAACAGAGATTCACAAGGATTGTACAGTTTACACATTTCCATGTGAATTATGAACAGTATTCTTGTTAGATACCATAGAACAGAGATTCACAAGGATTGTACAGTTTACACATTTCCATGTGAATTATGAACAGTATTCTTGTTAGATACCATAGAACAGAGATTCACAAGGATTGTACAGTTTACACATTTCCATGTGAATTATGAACAGTATTCTTGTTAGATACCATAGAACAGAGATTCACAAGGATTGTACAGTTTACACATTTCCATGTGAATTATGAACAGTATTCTTGTTAGATACCATAGAACAGAGATTCACAAGGATTGTACAGTTTACACATTTCCATGTGAATTATGAACAGTATTCTTGTTAGATACCATAGAACAGAGATTCACAAGGATTGTACAGTTTACACATTTCCATGTGAATTATGAACAGTATTCTTGTTAGATACCATAGAACAGAGATTCACAAGGATTGTACAGTTTACACATTTCCATGTGAATTATGAACAGTATTCTTGTTAGATACCATAGAACAGAGATTCACAAGGATTGTACAGTTTACACATTTCCATGTGAATTATGAACAGTATTCTTGTTAGATACCATAGAACAGAGATTCACAAGGATTGTACAGTTTACACATTTCCATGTGAATTATGAACAGTATTCTTGTTAGATACCATAGAACAGAGATTCACAAGGATTGTACAGTTTACACATTTCCATGTGAATTATGAACAGTATTCTTGTTAGATACCATAGAACAGAGATTCACAAGGATTGTACAGTTTACACATTTCCATGTGAATTATGAACAGTATTCTTGTTAGATACCATAGAACAGAGATTCACAAGGATTGTACAGTTTACACATTTCCATGTGAATTATGAACAGTATTCTTGTTAGATACCATAGAACAGAGATTCACAAGGATTGTACAGTTTACACATTTCCATGTGAATTATGAACAGTATTCTTGTTAGATACCATAGAACAGAGATTCACAAGGATTGTACAGTTTACACATTTCCATGTGAATTATGAACAGTATTCTTGTTAGATACCATAGAACAGAGATTCACAAGGATTGTACAGTTTACACATTTCCATGTGAATTATGAACAGTATTCTTGTTAGATACCATAGAACAGAGATTCACAAGGATTGTACAGTTTACACATTTCCATGTGAATTATGAACAGTATTCTTGTTAGATACCATAGAACAGAGATTCACAAGGATTGTACAGTTTACACATTTCCATGTGAATTATGAACAGTATTCTTGTTAGATACCATAGAACAGAGATTCACAAGGATTGTACAGTTTACACATTTCCATGTGAATTATGAACAGTATTCTTGTTAGATACCATAGAACAGAGATTCACAAGGATTGTACAGTTTACACATTTCCATGTGAATTATGAACAGTATTCTTGTTAGATACCATAGAACAGAGATTCACAAGGATTGTACAGTTTACACATTTCCATGTGAATTATGAACAGTATTCTTGTTAGATACCATAGAACAGAGATTCACAAGGATTGTACAGTTTACACATTTCCATGTGAATTATGAACAGTATTCTTGTTAGATACCATAGAACAGAGATTCACAAGGATTGTACAGTTTACACATTTCCATGTGAATTATGAACAGTATTCTTGTTAGATACCATAGAACAGAGATTCACAAGGATTGTACAGTTTACACATTTCCATGTGAATTATGAACAGTATTCTTGTTAGATACCATAGAACAGAGATTCACAAGGATTGTACAGTTTACACATTTCCATGTGAATTATGAACAGTATTCTTGTTAGATACCATAGAACAGAGATTCACAAGGATTGTACAGTTTACACATTTCCATGTGAATTATGAACAGTATTCTTGTTAGATACCATAGAACAGAGATTCACAAGGATTGTACAGTTTACACATTTCCATGTGAATTATGAACAGTATTCTTGTTAGATACCATAGAACAGAGATTCACAAGGATTGTACAGTTTACACATTTCCATGTGAATTATGAACAGTATTCTTGTTAGATACCATAGAACAGAGATTCACAAGGATTGTACAGTTTACACATTTCCATGTGAATTATGAACAGTATTCTTGTTAGATACCATAGAACAGAGATTCACAAGGATTGTACAGTTTACACATTTCCATGTGAATTATGAACAGTATTCTTGTTAGATACCATAGAACAGAGATTCACAAGGATTGTACAGTTTACACATTTCCATGTGAATTATGAACAGTATTCTTGTTAGATACCATAGAACAGAGATTCACAAGGATTGTACAGTTTACACATTTCCATGTGAATTATGAACAGTATTCTTGTTAGATACCATAGAACAGAGATTCACAAGGATTGTACAGTTTACACATTTCCATGTGAATTATGAACAGTATTCTTGTTAGATACCATAGAACAGAGATTCACAAGGATTGTACAGTTTACACATTTCCATGTGAATTATGAACAGTATTCTTGTTAGATACCATAGAACAGAGATTCACAAGGATTGTACAGTTTACACATTTCCATGTGAATTATGAACAGTATTCTTGTTAGATACCATAGAACAGAGATTCACAAGGATTGTACAGTTTACACATTTCCATGTGAATTATGAACAGTATTCTTGTTAGATACCATAGAACAGAGATTCACAAGGATTGTACAGTTTACACATTTCCATGTGAATTATGAACAGTATTCTTGTTAGATACCATAGAACAGAGATTCACAAGGATTGTACAGTTTACACATTTCCATGTGAATTATGAACAGTATTCTTGTTAGATACCATAGAACAGAGATTCACAAGGATTGTACAGTTTACACATTTCCATGTGAATTATGAACAGTATTCTTGTTAGATACCATAGAACAGAGATTCACAAGGATTGTACAGTTTACACATTTCCATGTGAATTATGAACAGTATTCTTGTTAGATACCATAGAACAGAGATTCACAAGGATTGTACAGTTTACACATTTCCATGTGAATTATGAACAGTATTCTTGTTAGATACCATAGAACAGAGATTCACAAGGATTGTACAGTTTACACATTTCCATGTGAATTATGAACAGTATTCTTGTTAGATACCATAGAACAGAGATTCACAAGGATTGTACAGTTTACACATTTCCATGTGAATTATGAACAGTATTCTTGTTAGATACCATAGAACAGAGATTCACAAGGATTGTACAGTTTACACATTTCCATGTGAATTATGAACAGTATTCTTGTTAGATACCATAGAACAGAGATTCACAAGGATTGTACAGTTTACACATTTCCATGTGAATTATGAACAGTATTCTTGTTAGATACCATAGAACAGAGATTCACAAGGATTGTACAGTTTACACATTTCCATGTGAATTA
This sequence comes from Tachypleus tridentatus, assembly GCF_004210375.1. NCBI lineage: Eukaryota > Metazoa > Arthropoda > Merostomata > Xiphosura > Limulidae > Tachypleus > Tachypleus tridentatus. The sequence goes on from NC_134828.1 coordinate 12,199,106, forward strand.
TGAACAGTATTCTTGTTAGATACCATAGAACAGAGATTCACAAGGATTGTACAGTTTACACATTTCCATGTGAATTATGAACAGTATTCTTGTTAGATACCATAGAACAGAGATTCACAAGGATTGTACAGTTTACACATTTCCATGTGAATTATGAACAGTATTCTTGTTAGATACCATAGAACAGAGATTCACAAGGATTGTACAGTTTACACATTTCCATGTGAATTATGAACAGTATTCTTGTTAGATACCATAGAACAGAGATTCACAAGGATTGTACAGTTTACACATTTCCATGTGAATTATGAACAGTATTCTTGTTAGATACCATAGAACAGAGATTCACAAGGATTGTACAGTTTACACATTTCCATGTGAATTATGAACAGTATTCTTGTTAGATACCATAGAACAGAGATTCACAAGGATTGTACAGTTTACACATTTCCATGTGAATTATGAACAGTATTCTTGTTAGATACCATAGAACAGAGATTCACAAGGATTGTACAGTTTACACATTTCCATGTGAATTATGAACAGTATTCTTGTTAGATACCATAGAACAGAGATTCACAAGGATTGTACAGTTTACACATTTCCATGTGAATTATGAACAGTATTCTTGTTAGATACCATAGAACAGAGATTCACAAGGATTGTACAGTTTACACATTTCCATGTGAATTATGAACAGTATTCTTGTTAGATACCATAGAACAGAGATTCACAAGGATTGTACAGTTTACACATTTCCATGTGAATTATGAACAGTATTCTTGTTAGATACCATAGAACAGAGATTCACAAGGATTGTACAGTTTACACATTTCCATGTGAATTATGAACAGTATTCTTGTTAGATACCATAGAACAGAGATTCACAAGGATTGTACAGTTTACACATTTCCATGTGAATTATGAACAGTATTCTTGTTAGATACCATAGAACAGAGATTCACAAGGATTGTACAGTTTACACATTTCCATGTGAATTATGAACAGTATTCTTGTTAGATACCATAGAACAGAGATTCACAAGGATTGTACAGTTTACACATTTCCATGTGAATTATGAACAGTATTCTTGTTAGATACCATAGAACAGAGATTCACAAGGATTGTACAGTTTACACATTTCCATGTGAATTATGAACAGTATTCTTGTTAGATACCATAGAACAGAGATTCACAAGGATTGTACAGTTTACACATTTCCATGTGAATTATGAACAGTATTCTTGTTAGATACCATAGAACAGAGATTCACAAGGATTGTACAGTTTACACATTTCCATGTGAATTATGAACAGTATTCTTGTTAGATACCATAGAACAGAGATTCACAAGGATTGTACAGTTTACACATTTCCATGTGAATTATGAACAGTATTCTTGTTAGATACCATAGAACAGAGATTCACAAGGATTGTACAGTTTACACATTTCCATGTGAATTATGAACAGTATTCTTGTTAGATACCATAGAACAGAGATTCACAAGGATTGTACAGTTTACACATTTCCATGTGAATTATGAACAGTATTCTTGTTAGATACCATAGAACAGAGATTCACAAGGATTGTACAGTTTACACATTTCCATGTGAATTATGAACAGTATTCTTGTTAGATACCATAGAACAGAGATTCACAAGGATTGTACAGTTTACACATTTCCATGTGAATTATGAACAGTATTCTTGTTAGATACCATAGAACAGAGATTCACAAGGATTGTACAGTTTACACATTTCCATGTGAATTATGAACAGTATTCTTGTTAGATACCATAGAACAGAGATTCACAAGGATTGTACAGTTTACACATTTCCATGTGAATTATGAACAGTATTCTTGTTAGATACCATAGAACAGAGATTCACAAGGATTGTACAGTTTACACATTTCCATGTGAATTATGAACAGTATTCTTGTTAGATACCATAGAACAGAGATTCACAAGGATTGTACAGTTTACACATTTCCATGTGAATTATGAACAGTATTCTTGTTAGATACCATAGAACAGAGATTCACAAGGATTGTACAGTTTACACATTTCCATGTGAATTATGAACAGTATTCTTGTTAGATACCATAGAACAGAGATTCACAAGGATTGTACAGTTTACACATTTCCATGTGAATTATGAACAGTATTCTTGTTAGATACCATAGAACAGAGATTCACAAGGATTGTACAGTTTACACATTTCCATGTGAATTATGAACAGTATTCTTGTTAGATACCATAGAACAGAGATTCACAAGGATTGTACAGTTTACACATTTCCATGTGAATTATGAACAGTATTCTTGTTAGATACCATAGAACAGAGATTCACAAGGATTGTACAGTTTACACATTTCCATGTGAATTATGAACAGTATTCTTGTTAGATACCATAGAACAGAGATTCACAAGGATTGTACAGTTTACACATTTCCATGTGAATTATGAACAGTATTCTTGTTAGATACCATAGAACAGAGATTCACAAGGATTGTACAGTTTACACATTTCCATGTGAATTATGAACAGTATTCTTGTTAGATACCATAGAACAGAGATTCACAAGGATTGTACAGTTTACACATTTCCATGTGAATTATGAACAGTATTCTTGTTAGATACCATAGAACAGAGATTCACAAGGATTGTACAGTTTACACATTTCCATGTGAATTATGAACAGTATTCTTGTTAGATACCATAGAACAGAGATTCACAAGGATTGTACAGTTTACACATTTCCATGTGAATTATGAACAGTATTCTTGTTAGATACCATAGAACAGAGATTCACAAGGATTGTACAGTTTACACATTTCCATGTGAATTATGAACAGTATTCTTGTTAGATACCATAGAACAGAGATTCACAAGGATTGTACAGTTTACACATTTCCATGTGAATTATGAACAGTATTCTTGTTAGATACCATAGAACAGAGATTCACAAGGATTGTACAGTTTACACATTTCCATGTGAATTATGAACAGTATTCTTGTTAGATACCATAGAACAGAGATTCACAAGGATTGTACAGTTTACACATTTCCATGTGAATTATGAACAGTATTCTTGTTAGATACCATAGAACAGAGATTCACAAGGATTGTACAGTTTACACATTTCCATGTGAATTATGAACAGTATTCTTGTTAGATACCATAGAACAGAGATTCACAAGGATTGTACAGTTTACACATTTCCATGTGAATTATGAACAGTATTCTTGTTAGATACCATAGAACAGAGATTCACAAGGATTGTACAGTTTACACATTTCCATGTGAATTATGAACAGTATTCTTGTTAGATACCATAGAACAGAGATTCACAAGGATTGTACAGTTTACACATTTCCATGTGAATTATGAACAGTATTCTTGTTAGATACCATAGAACAGAGATTCACAAGGATTGTACAGTTTACACATTTCCATGTGAATTATGAACAGTATTCTTGTTAGATACCATAGAACAGAGATTCACAAGGATTGTACAGTTTACACATTTCCATGTGAATTATGAACAGTATTCTTGTTAGATACCATAGAACAGAGATTCACAAGGATTGTACAGTTTACACATTTCCATGTGAATTATGAACAGTATTCTTGTTAGATACCATAGAACAGAGATTCACAAGGATTGTACAGTTTACACATTTCCATGTGAATTATGAACAGTATTCTTGTTAGATACCATAGAACAGAGATTCACAAGGATTGTACAGTTTACACATTTCCATGTGAATTATGAACAGTATTCTTGTTAGATACCATAGAACAGAGATTCACAAGGATTGTACAGTTTACATTTCCATGTGAATTATGAACAGTATTCTTGTTAGATACCATAGAACAGAGATTCACAAGGATTGTACAGTTTACACATTTCCATGTGAATTAGAGTATTCTTGTTAGATACCATAGAACAGAGATTCACAAGGATTGTACAGTTTACACATTTCCATGTGAATTATGAACAGTATTCTTGTTAGATACCATAGAACAGAGATTCACAAGGATTGTACAGTTTACACATTTCCATGTGAATTATGAACAGTATTCTTGTTAGATACCATAGAACAGAGATTCACAAGGATTGTACAGTTTACACATTTCCATGTGAATTATGAACAGTATTCTTGTTAGATACCATAGAACAGAGATTCACAAGGATTGTACAGTTTACACATTTCCATGTGAATTATGAACAGTATTCTTGTTAGATACCATAGAACAGAGATTCACAAGGATTGTACAGTTTACACATTTCCATGTGAATTATGAACAGTATTCTTGTTAGATACCATAGAACAGAGATTCACAAGGATTGTACAGTTTACACATTTCCATGTGAATTATGAACAGTATTCTTGTTAGATACCATAGAACAGAGATTCACAAGGATTGTACAGTTTACACATTTCCATGTGAATTATGAACAGTATTCTTGTTAGATACCATAGAACAGAGATTCACAAGGATTGTACAGTTTACACATTTCCATGTGAATTATGAACAGTATTCTTGTTAGATACCATAGAACAGAGATTCACAAGGATTGTACAGTTTACACATTTCCATGTGAATTATGAACAGTATTCTTGTTAGATACCATAGAACAGAGATTCACAAGGATTGTACAGTTTACACATTTCCATGTGAATTATGAACAGTATTCTTGTTAGATACCATAGAACAGAGATTCACAAGGATTGTACAGTTTACACATTTCCATGTGAATTATGAACAGTATTCTTGTTAGATACCATAGAACAGAGATTCACAAGGATTGTACAGTTTACACATTTCCATGTGAATTATGAACAGTATTCTTGTTAGATACCATAGAACAGAGATTCACAAGGATTGTACAGTTTACACATTTCCATGTGAATTATGAACAGTATTCTTGTTAGATACCATAGAACAGAGATTCACAAGGATTGTACAGTTTACACATTTCCATGTGAATTATGAACAGTATTCTTGTTAGATACCATAGAACAGAGATTCACAAGGATTGTACAGTTTACACATTTCCATGTGAATTATGAACAGTATTCTTGTTAGATACCATAGAACAGAGATTCACAAGGATTGTACAGTTTACACATTTCCATGTGAATTATGAACAGTATTCTTGTTAGATACCATAGAACAGAGATTCACAAGGATTGTACAGTTTACACATTTCCATGTGAATTATGAACAGTATTCTTGTTAGATACCATAGAACAGAGATTCACAAGGATTGTACAGTTTACACATTTCCATGTGAATTATGAACAGTATTCTTGTTAGATACCATAGAACAGAGATTCACAAGGATTGTACAGTTTACACATTTCCATGTGAATTATGAACAGTATTCTTGTTAGATACCATAGAACAGAGATTCACAAGGATTGTACAGTTTACACATTTCCATGTGAATTATGAACAGTATTCTTGTTAGATACCATAGAACAGAGATTCACAAGGATTGTACAGTTTACACATTTCCATGTGAATTATGAACAGTATTCTTGTTAGATACCATAGAACAGAGATTCACAAGGATTGTACAGTTTACACATTTCCATGTGAATTATGAACAGTATTCTTGTTAGATACCATAGAACAGAGATTCACAAGGATTGTACAGTTTACACATTTCCATGTGAATTATGAACAGTATTCTTGTTAGATACCATAGAACAGAGATTCACAAGGATTGTACAGTTTACACATTTCCATGTGAATTATGAACAGTATTCTTGTTAGATACCATAGAACAGAGATTCACAAGGATTGTACAGTTTACACATTTCCATGTGAATTATGAACAGTATTCTTGTTAGATACCATAGAACAGAGATTCACAAGGATTGTACAGTTTACACATTTCCATGTGAATTATGAACAGTATTCTTGTTAGATACCATAGAACAGAGATTCACAAGGATTGTACAGTTTACACATTTCCATGTGAATTATGAACAGTATTCTTGTTAGATACCATAGAACAGAGATTCACAAGGATTGTACAGTTTACACATTTCCATGTGAATTATGAACAGTATTCTTGTTAGATACCATAGAACAGAGATTCACAAGGATTGTACAGTTTACACATTTCCATGTGAATTATGAACAGTATTCTTGTTAGATACCATAGAACAGAGATTCACAAGGATTGTACAGTTTACACATTTCCATGTGAATTATGAACAGTATTCTTGTTAGATACCATAGAACAGAGATTCACAAGGATTGTACAGTTTACACATTTCCATGTGAATTATGAACAGTATTCTTGTTAGATACCATAGAACAGAGATTCACAAGGATTGTACAGTTTACACATTTCCATGTGAATTATGAACAGTATTCTTGTTAGATACCATAGAACAGAGATTCACAAGGATTGTACAGTTTACACATTTCCATGTGAATTATGAACAGTATTCTTGTTAGATACCATAGAACAGAGATTCACAAGGATTGTACAGTTTACACATTTCCATGTGAATTATGAACAGTATTCTTGTTAGATACCATAGAACAGAGATTCACAAGGATTGTACAGTTTACACATTTCCATGTGAATTATGAACAGTATTCTTGTTAGATACCATAGAACAGAGATTCACAAGGATTGTACAGTTTACACATTTCCATGTGAATTATGAACAGTATTCTTGTTAGATACCATAGAACAGAGATTCACAAGGATTGTACAGTTTACACATTTCCATGTGAATTATGAACAGTATTCTTGTTAGATACCATAGAACAGAGATTCACAAGGATTGTACAGTTTACACATTTCCATGTGAATTATGAACAGTATTCTTGTTAGATACCATAGAACAGAGATTCACAAGGATTGTACAGTTTACACATTTCCATGTGAATTATGAACAGTATTCTTGTTAGATACCATAGAACAGAGATTCACAAGGATTGTACAGTTTACACATTTCCATGTGAATTATGAACAGTATTCTTGTTAGATACCATAGAACAGAGATTCACAAGGATTGTACAGTTTACACATTTCCATGTGAATTATGAACAGTATTCTTGTTAGATACCATAGAACAGAGATTCACAAGGATTGTACAGTTTACACATTTCCATGTGAATTATGAACAGTATTCTTGTTAGATACCATAGAACAGAGATTCACAAGGATTGTACAGTTTACACATTTCCATGTGAATTATGAACAGTATTCTTGTTAGATACCATAGAACAGAGATTCACAAGGATTGTACAGTTTACACATTTCCATGTGAATTATGAACAGTATTCTTGTTAGATACCATAGAACAGAGATTCACAAGGATTGTACAGTTTACACATTTCCATGTGAATTATGAACAGTATTCTTGTTAGATACCATAGAACAGAGATTCACAAGGATTGTACAGTTTACACATTTCCATGTGAATTATGAACAGTATTCTTGTTAGATACCATAGAACAGAGATTCACAAGGATTGTACAGTTTACACATTTCCATGTGAATTATGAACAGTATTCTTGTTAGATACCATAGAACAGAGATTCACAAGGATTGTACAGTTTACACATTTCCATGTGAATTATGAACAGTATTCTTGTTAGATACCATAGAACAGAGATTCACAAGGATTGTACAGTTTACACATTTCCATGTGAATTATGAACAGTATTCTTGTTAGATACCATAGAACAGAGATTCACAAGGATTGTACAGTTTACACATTTCCATGTGAATTATGAACAGTATTCTTGTTAGATACCATAGAACAGAGATTCACAAGGATTGTACAGTTTACACATTTCCATGTGAATTATGAACAGTATTCTTGTTAGATACCATAGAACAGAGATTCACAAGGATTGTACAGTTTACACATTTCCATGTGAATTATGAACAGTATTCTTGTTAGATACCATAGAACAGAGATTCACAAGGATTGTACAGTTTACACATTTCCATGTGAATTATGAACAGTATTCTTGTTAGATACCATAGAACAGAGATTCACAAGGATTGTACAGTTTACACATTTCCATGTGAATTATGAACAGTATTCTTGTTAGATACCATAGAACAGAGATTCACAAGGATTGTACAGTTTACACATTTCCATGTGAATTATGAACAGTATTCTTGTTAGATACCATAGAACAGAGATTCACAAGGATTGTACAGTTTACACATTTCCATGTGAATTATGAACAGTATTCTTGTTAGATACCATAGAACAGAGATTCACAAGGATTGTACAGTTTACACATTTCCATGTGAATTATGAACAGTATTCTTGTTAGATACCATAGAACAGAGATTCACAAGGATTGTACAGTTTACACATTTCCATGTGAATTATGAACAGTATTCTTGTTAGATACCATAGAACAGAGATTCACAAGGATTGTACAGTTTACACATTTCCATGTGAATTATGAACAGTATTCTTGTTAGATACCATAGAACAGAGATTCACAAGGATTGTACAGTTTACACATTTCCATGTGAATTATGAACAGTATTCTTGTTAGATACCATAGAACAGAGATTCACAAGGATTGTACAGTTTACACATTTCCATGTGAATTATGAACAGTATTCTTGTTAGATACCATAGAACAGAGATTCACAAGGATTGTACAGTTTACACATTTCCATGTGAATTATGAACAGTATTCTTGTTAGATACCATAGAACAGAGATTCACAAGGATTGTACAGTTTACACATTTCCATGTGAATTATGAACAGTATTCTTGTTAGATACCATAGAACAGAGATTCACAAGGATTGTACAGTTTACACATTTCCATGTGAATTATGAACAGTATTCTTGTTAGATACCATAGAACAGAGATTCACAAGGATTGTACAGTTTACACATTTCCATGTGAATTATGAACAGTATTCTTGTTAGATACCATAGAACAGAGATTCACAAGGATTGTACAGTTTACACATTTCCATGTGAATTATGAACAGTATTCTTGTTAGATACCATAGAACAGAGATTCACAAGGATTGTACAGTTTACACATTTCCATGTGAATTATGAACAGTATTCTTGTTAGATACCATAGAACAGAGATTCACAAGGATTGTACAGTTTACACATTTCCATGTGAATTATGAACAGTATTCTTGTTAGATACCATAGAACAGAGATTCACAAGGATTGTACAGTTTACACATTTCCATGTGAATTATGAACAGTATTCTTGTTAGATACCATAGAACAGAGATTCACAAGGATTGTACAGTTTACACATTTCCATGTGAATTATGAACAGTATTCTTGTTAGATACCATAGAACAGAGATTCACAAGGATTGTACAGTTTACACATTTCCATGTGAATTATGAACAGTATTCTTGTTAGATACCATAGAACAGAGATTCACAAGGATTGTACAGTTTACACATTTCCATGTGAATTATGAACAGTATTCTTGTTAGATACCATAGAACAGAGATTCACAAGGATTGTACAGTTTACACATTTCCATGTGAATTATGAACAGTATTCTTGTTAGATACCATAGAACAGAGATTCACAAGGATTGTACAGTTTACACATTTCCATGTGAATTATGAACAGTATTCTTGTTAGATACCATAGAACAGAGATTCACAAGGATTGTACAGTTTACACATTTCCATGTGAATTATGAACAGTATTCTTGTTAGATACCATAGAACAGAGATTCACAAGGATTGTACAGTTTACACATTTCCATGTGAATTATGAACAGTATTCTTGTTAGATACCATAGAACAGAGATTCACAAGGATTGTACAGTTTACACATTTCCATGTGAATTATGAACAGTATTCTTGTTAGATACCATAGAACAGAGATTCACAAGGATTGTACAGTTTACACATTTCCATGTGAATTATGAACAGTATTCTTGTTAGATACCATAGAACAGAGATTCACAAGGATTGTACAGTTTACACATTTCCATGTGAATTATGAACAGTATTCTTGTTAGATACCATAGAACAGAGATTCACAAGGATTGTACAGTTTACACATTTCCATGTGAATTATGAACAGTATTCTTGTTAGATACCATAGAACAGAGATTCACAAGGATTGTACAGTTTACACATTTCCATGTGAATTATGAACAGTATTCTTGTTAGATACCATAGAACAGAGATTCACAAGGATTGTACAGTTTACACATTTCCATGTGAATTATGAACAGTATTCTTGTTAGATACCATAGAACAGAGATTCACAAGGATTGTACAGTTTACACATTTCCATGTGAATTATGAACAGTATTCTTGTTAGATACCATAGAACAGAGATTCACAAGGATTGTACAGTTTACACATTTCCATGTGAATTATGAACAGTATTCTTGTTAGATACCATAGAACAGAGATTCACAAGGATTGTACAGTTTACACATTTCCATGTGAATTATGAACAGTATTCTTGTTAGATACCATAGAACAGAGATTCACAAGGATTGTACAGTTTACACATTTCCATGTGAATTATGAACAGTATTCTTGTTAGATACCATAGAACAGAGATTCACAAGGATTGTACAGTTTACACATTTCCATGTGAATTATGAACAGTATTCTTGTTAGATACCATAGAACAGAGATTCACAAGGATTGTACAGTTTACACATTTCCATGTGAATTATGAACAGTATTCTTGTTAGATACCATAGAACAGAGATTCACAAGGATTGTACAGTTTACACATTTCCATGTGAATTATGAACAGTATTCTTGTTAGATACCATAGAACAGAGATTCACAAGGATTGTACAGTTTACACATTTCCATGTGAATTATGAACAGTATTCTTGTTAGATACCATAGAACAGAGATTCACAAGGATTGTACAGTTTACACATTTCCATGTGAATTATGAACAGTATTCTTGTTAGATACCATAGAACAGAGATTCACAAGGATTGTACAGTTTACACATTTCCATGTGAATTATGAACAGTATTCTTGTTAGATACCATAGAACAGAGATTCACAAGGATTGTACAGTTTACACATTTCCATGTGAATTATGAACAGTATTCTTGTTAGATACCATAGAACAGAGATTCACAAGGATTGTACAGTTTACACATTTCCATGTGAATTATGAACAGTATTCTTGTTAGATACCATAGAACAGAGATTCACAAGGATTGTACAGTTTACACATTTCCATGTGAATTATGAACAGTATTCTTGTTAGATACCATAGAACAGAGATTCACAAGGATTGTACAGTTTACACATTTCCATGTGAATTATGAACAGTATTCTTGTTAGATACCATAGAACAGAGATTCACAAGGATTGTACAGTTTACACATTTCCATGTGAATTATGAACAGTATTCTTGTTAGATACCATAGAACAGAGATTCACAAGGATTGTACAGTTTACACATTTCCATGTGAATTATGAACAGTATTCTTGTTAGATACCATAGAACAGAGATTCACAAGGATTGTACAGTTTACACATTTCCATGTGAATTATGAACAGTATTCTTGTTAGATACCATAGAACAGAGATTCACAAGGATTGTACAGTTTACACATTTCCATGTGAATTATGAACAGTATTCTTGTTAGATACCATAGAACAGAGATTCACAAGGATTGTACAGTTTACACATTTCCATGTGAATTATGAACAGTATTCTTGTTAGATACCATAGAACAGAGATTCACAAGGATTGTACAGTTTACACATTTCCATGTGAATTATGAACAGTATTCTTGTTAGATACCATAGAACAGAGATTCACAAGGATTGTACAGTTTACACATTTCCATGTGAATTATGAACAGTATTCTTGTTAGATACCATAGAACAGAGATTCACAAGGATTGTACAGTTTACACATTTCCATGTGAATTATGAACAGTATTCTTGTTAGATACCATAGAACAGAGATTCACAAGGATTGTACAGTTTACACATTTCCATGTGAATTATGAACAGTATTCTTGTTAGATACCATAGAACAGAGATTCACAAGGATTGTACAGTTTACACATTTCCATGTGAATTATGAACAGTATTCTTGTTAGATACCATAGAACAGAGATTCACAAGGATTGTACAGTTTACACATTTCCATGTGAATTATGAACAGTATTCTTGTTAGATACCATAGAACAGAGATTCACAAGGATTGTACAGTTTACACATTTCCATGTGAATTATGAACAGTATTCTTGTTAGATACCATAGAACAGAGATTCACAAGGATTGTACAGTTTACACATTTCCATGTGAATTATGAACAGTATTCTTGTTAGATACCATAGAACAGAGATTCACAAGGATTGTACAGTTTACACATTTCCATGTGAATTATGAACAGTATTCTTGTTAGATACCATAGAACAGAGATTCACAAGGATTGTACAGTTTACACATTTCCATGTGAATTATGAACAGTATTCTTGTTAGATACCATAGAACAGAGATTCACAAGGATTGTACAGTTTACACATTTCCATGTGAATTATGAACAGTATTCTTGTTAGATACCATAGAACAGAGATTCACAAGGATTGTACAGTTTACACATTTCCATGTGAATTATGAACAGTATTCTTGTTAGATACCATAGAACAGAGATTCACAAGGATTGTACAGTTTACACATTTCCATGTGAATTATGAACAGTATTCTTGTTAGATACCATAGAACAGAGATTCACAAGGATTGTACAGTTTACACATTTCCATGTGAATTATGAACAGTATTCTTGTTAGATACCATAGAACAGAGATTCACAAGGATTGTACAGTTTACACATTTCCATGTGAATTATGAACAGTATTCTTGTTAGATACCATAGAACAGAGATTCACAAGGATTGTACAGTTTACACATTTCCATGTGAATTATGAACAGTATTCTTGTTAGATACCATAGAACAGAGATTCACAAGGATTGTACAGTTTACACATTTCCATGTGAATTATGAACAGTATTCTTGTTAGATACCATAGAACAGAGATTCACAAGGATTGTACAGTTTACACATTTCCATGTGAATTATGAACAGTATTCTTGTTAGATACCATAGAACAGAGATTCACAAGGATTGTACAGTTTACACATTTCCATGTGAATTATGAACAGTATTCTTGTTAGATACCATAGAACAGAGATTCACAAGGATTGTACAGTTTACACATTTCCATGTGAATTATGAACAGTATTCTTGTTAGATACCATAGAACAGAGATTCACAAGGATTGTACAGTTTACACATTTCCATGTGAATTATGAACAGTATTCTTGTTAGATACCATAGAACAGAGATTCACAAGGATTGTACAGTTTACACATTTCCATGTGAATTATGAACAGTATTCTTGTTAGATACCATAGAACAGAGATTCACAAGGATTGTACAGTTTACACATTTCCATGTGAATTATGAACAGTATTCTTGTTAGATACCATAGAACAGAGATTCACAAGGATTGTACAGTTTACACATTTCCATGTGAATTATGAACAGTATTCTTGTTAGATACCATAGAACAGAGATTCACAAGGATTGTACAGTTTACACATTTCCATGTGAATTATGAACAGTATTCTTGTTAGATACCATAGAACAGAGATTCACAAGGATTGTACAGTTTACACATTTCCATGTGAATTATGAACAGTATTCTTGTTAGATACCATAGAACAGAGATTCACAAGGATTGTACAGTTTACACATTTCCATGTGAATTATGAACAGTATTCTTGTTAGATACCATAGAACAGAGATTCACAAGGATTGTACAGTTTACACATTTCCATGTGAATTATGAACAGTATTCTTGTTAGATACCATAGAACAGAGATTCACAAGGATTGTACAGTTTACACATTTCCATGTGAATTATGAACAGTATTCTTGTTAGATACCATAGAACAGAGATTCACAAGGATTGTACAGTTTACACATTTCCATGTGAATTATGAACAGTATTCTTGTTAGATACCATAGAACAGAGATTCACAAGGATTGTACAGTTTACACATTTCCATGTGAATTATGAACAGTATTCTTGTTAGATACCATAGAACAGAGATTCACAAGGATTGTACAGTTTACACATTTCCATGTGAATTATGAACAGTATTCTTGTTAGATACCATAGAACAGAGATTCACAAGGATTGTACAGTTTACACATTTCCATGTGAATTATGAACAGTATTCTTGTTAGATACCATAGAACAGAGATTCACAAGGATTGTACAGTTTACACATTTCCATGTGAATTATGAACAGTATTCTTGTTAGATACCATAGAACAGAGATTCACAAGGATTGTACAGTTTACACATTTCCATGTGAATTATGAACAGTATTCTTGTTAGATACCATAGAACAGAGATTCACAAGGATTGTACAGTTTACACATTTCCATGTGAATTATGAACAGTATTCTTGTTAGATACCATAGAACAGAGATTCACAAGGATTGTACAGTTTACACATTTCCATGTGAATTATGAACAGTATTCTTGTTAGATACCATAGAACAGAGATTCACAAGGATTGTACAGTTTACACATTTCCATGTGAATTATGAACAGTATTCTTGTTAGATACCATAGAACAGAGATTCACAAGGATTGTACAGTTTACACATTTCCATGTGAATTATGAACAGTATTCTTGTTAGATACCATAGAACAGAGATTCACAAGGATTGTACAGTTTACACATTTCCATGTGAATTATGAACAGTATTCTTGTTAGATACCATAGAACAGAGATTCACAAGGATTGTACAGTTTACACATTTCCATGTGAATTATGAACAGTATTCTTGTTAGATACCATAGAACAGAGATTCACAAGGATTGTACAGTTTACACATTTCCATGTGAATTATGAACAGTATTCTTGTTAGATACCATAGAACAGAGATTCACAAGGATTGTACAGTTTACACATTTCCATGTGAATTATGAACAGTATTCTTGTTAGATACCATAGAACAGAGATTCACAAGGATTGTACAGTTTACACATTTCCATGTGAATTATGAACAGTATTCTTGTTAGATACCATAGAACAGAGATTCACAAGGATTGTACAGTTTACACATTTCCATGTGAATTATGAACAGTATTCTTGTTAGATACCATAGAACAGAGATTCACAAGGATTGTACAGTTTACACATTTCCATGTGAATTATGAACAGTATTCTTGTTAGATACCATAGAACAGAGATTCACAAGGATTGTACAGTTTACACATTTCCATGTGAATTATGAACAGTATTCTTGTTAGATACCATAGAACAGAGATTCACAAGGATTGTACAGTTTACACATTTCCATGTGAATTATGAACAGTATTCTTGTTAGATACCATAGAACAGAGATTCACAAGGATTGTACAGTTTACACATTTCCATGTGAATTATGAACAGTATTCTTGTTAGATACCATAGAACAGAGATTCACAAGGATTGTACAGTTTACACATTTCCATGTGAATTATGAACAGTATTCTTGTTAGATACCATAGAACAGAGATTCACAAGGATTGTACAGTTTACACATTTCCATGTGAATTATGAACAGTATTCTTGTTAGATACCATAGAACAGAGATTCACAAGGATTGTACAGTTTACACATTTCCATGTGAATTATGAACAGTATTCTTGTTAGATACCATAGAACAGAGATTCACAAGGATTGTACAGTTTACACATTTCCATGTGAATTATGAACAGTATTCTTGTTAGATACCATAGAACAGAGATTCACAAGGATTGTACAGTTTACACATTTCCATGTGAATTATGAACAGTATTCTTGTTAGATACCATAGAACAGAGATTCACAAGGATTGTACAGTTTACACATTTCCATGTGAATTATGAACAGTATTCTTGTTAGATACCATAGAACAGAGATTCACAAGGATTGTACAGTTTACACATTTCCAATACCATAGAACAGAGATTCACAAGGATTGTACAGTTTACACATTTCCATGTGAATTATGAACAGTATTCTTGTTAGATACCATAGAACAGAGATTCACAAGGATTGTACAGTTTACACATTTCCATGTGAATTATGAACAGTATTCTTGTTAGATACCATAGAACAGAGATTCACAAGGATTGTACAGTTTACACATTTCCATGTGAATTATGAACAGTATTCTTGTTAGATACCATAGAACAGAGATTCACAAGGATTGTACAGTTTACACATTTCCATGTGAATTATGAACAGTATTCTTGTTAGATACCATAGAACAGAGATTCACAAGGATTGTACAGTTTACACATTTCCATGTGAATTATGAACAGTATTCTTGTTAGATACCATAGAACAGAGATTCACAAGGATTGTACAGTTTACACATTTCCATGTGAATTATGAACAGTATTCTTGTTAGATACCATAGAACAGAGATTCACAAGGATTGTACAGTTTACACATTTCCATGTGAATTATGAACAGTATTCTTGTTAGATACCATAGAACAGAGATTCACAAGGATTGTACAGTTTACACATTTCCATGTGAATTATGAACAGTATTCTTGTTAGATACCATAGAACAGAGATTCACAAGGATTGTACAGTTTACACATTTCCATGTGAATTATGAACAGTATTCTTGTTAGATACCATAGAACAGAGATTCACAAGGATTGTACAGTTTACACATTTCCATGTGAATTATGAACAGTATTCTTGTTAGATACCATAGAACAGAGATTCACAAGGATTGTACAGTTTACACATTTCCATGTGAATTATGAACAGTATTCTTGTTAGATACCATAGAACAGAGATTCACAAGGATTGTACAGTTTACACATTTCCATGTGAATTATGAACAGTATTCTTGTTAGATACCATAGAACAGAGATTCACAAGGATTGTACAGTTTACACATTTCCATGTGAATTATGAACAGTATTCTTGTTAGATACCATAGAACAGAGATTCACAAGGATTGTACAGTTTACACATTTCCATGTGAATTATGAACAGTATTCTTGTTAGATACCATAGAACAGAGATTCACAAGGATTGTACAGTTTACACATTTCCATGTGAATTATGAACAGTATTCTTGTTAGATACCATAGAACAGAGATTCACAAGGATTGTACAGTTTACACATTTCCATGTGAATTATGAACAGTATTCTTGTTAGATACCATAGAACAGAGATTCACAAGGATTGTACAGTTTACACATTTCCATGTGAATTATGAACAGTATTCTTGTTAGATACCATAGAACAGAGATTCACAAGGATTGTACAGTTTACACATTTCCATGTGAATTATGAACAGTATTCTTGTTAGATACCATAGAACAGAGATTCACAAGGATTGTACAGTTTACACATTTCCATGTGAATTATGAACAGTATTCTTGTTAGATACCATAGAACAGAGATTCACAAGGATTGTACAGTTTACACATTTCCATGTGAATTATGAACAGTATTCTTGTTAGATACCATAGAACAGAGATTCACAAGGATTGTACAGTTTACACATTTCCATGTGAATTATGAACAGTATTCTTGTTAGATACCATAGAACAGAGATTCACAAGGATTGTACAGTTTACACATTTCCATGTGAATTATGAACAGTATTCTTGTTAGATACCATAGAACAGAGATTCACAAGGATTGTACAGTTTACACATTTCCATGTGAATTATGAACAGTATTCTTGTTAGATACCATAGAACAGAGATTCACAAGGATTGTACAGTTTACACATTTCCATGTGAATTATGAACAGTATTCTTGTTAGATACCATAGAACAGAGATTCACAAGGATTGTACAGTTTACACATTTCCATGTGAATTATGAACAGTATTCTTGTTAGATACCATAGAACAGAGATTCACAAGGATTGTACAGTTTACACATTTCCATGTGAATTATGAACAGTATTCTTGTTAGATACCATAGAACAGAGATTCACAAGGATTGTACAGTTTACACATTTCCATGTGAATTATGAACAGTATTCTTGTTAGATACCATAGAACAGAGATTCACAAGGATTGTACAGTTTACACATTTCCATGTGAATTATGAACAGTATTCTTGTTAGATACCATAGAACAGAGATTCACAAGGATTGTACAGTTTACACATTTCCATGTGAATTATGAACAGTATTCTTGTTAGATACCATAGAACAGAGATTCACAAGGATTGTACAGTTTACACATTTCCATGTGAATTATGAACAGTATTCTTGTTAGATACCATAGAACAGAGATTCACAAGGATTGTACAGTTTACACATTTCCATGTGAATTATGAACAGTATTCTTGTTAGATACCATAGAACAGAGATTCACAAGGATTGTACAGTTTACACATTTCCATGTGAATTATGAACAGTATTCTTGTTAGATACCATAGAACAGAGATTCACAAGGATTGTACAGTTTACACATTTCCATGTGAATTATGAACAGTATTCTTGTTAGATACCATAGAACAGAGATTCACAAGGATTGTACAGTTTACACATTTCCATGTGAATTATGAACAGTATTCTTGTTAGATACCATAGAACAGAGATTCACAAGGATTGTACAGTTTACACATTTCCATGTGAATTATGAACAGTATTCTTGTTAGATACCATAGAACAGAGATTCACAAGGATTGTACAGTTTACACATTTCCATGTGAATTATGAACAGTATTCTTGTTAGATACCATAGAACAGAGATTCACAAGGATTGTACAGTTTACACATTTCCATGTGAATTATGAACAGTATTCTTGTTAGATACCATAGAACAGAGATTCACAAGGATTGTACAGTTTACACATTTCCATGTGAATTATGAACAGTATTCTTGTTAGATACCATAGAACAGAGATTCACAAGGATTGTACAGTTTACACATTTCCATGTGAATTATGAACAGTATTCTTGTTAGATACCATAGAACAGAGATTCACAAGGATTGTACAGTTTACACATTTCCATGTGAATTATGAACAGTATTCTTGTTAGATACCATAGAACAGAGATTCACAAGGATTGTACAGTTTACACATTTCCATGTGAATTATGAACAGTATTCTTGTTAGATACCATAGAACAGAGATTCACAAGGATTGTACAGTTTACACATTTCCATGTGAATTATGAACAGTATTCTTGTTAGATACCATAGAACAGAGATTCACAAGGATTGTACAGTTTACACATTTCCATGTGAATTATGAACAGTATTCTTGTTAGATACCATAGAACAGAGATTCACAAGGATTGTACAGTTTACACATTTCCATGTGAATTATGAACAGTATTCTTGTTAGATACCATAGAACAGAGATTCACAAGGATTGTACAGTTTACACATTTCCATGTGAATTATGAACAGTATTCTTGTTAGATACCATAGAACAGAGATTCACAAGGATTGTACAGTTTACACATTTCCATGTGAATTATGAACAGTATTCTTGTTAGATACCATAGAACAGAGATTCACAAGGATTGTACAGTTTACACATTTCCATGTGAATTATGAACAGTATTCTTGTTAGATACCATAGAACAGAGATTCACAAGGATTGTACAGTTTACACATTTCCATGTGAATTATGAACAGTATTCTTGTTAGATACCATAGAACAGAGATTCACAAGGATTGTACAGTTTACACATTTCCATGTGAATTATGAACAGTATTCTTGTTAGATACCATAGAACAGAGATTCACAAGGATTGTACAGTTTACACATTTCCATGTGAATTATGAACAGTATTCTTGTTAGATACCATAGAACAGAGATTCACAAGGATTGTACAGTTTACACATTTCCATGTGAATTATGAACAGTATTCTTGTTAGATACCATAGAACAGAGATTCACAAGGATTGTACAGTTTACACATTTCCATGTGAATTATGAACAGTATTCTTGTTAGATACCATAGAACAGAGATTCACAAGGATTGTACAGTTTACACATTTCCATGTGAATTATGAACAGTATTCTTGTTAGATACCATAGAACAGAGATTCACAAGGATTGTACAGTTTACACATTTCCATGTGAATTATGAACAGTATTCTTGTTAGATACCATAGAACAGAGATTCACAAGGATTGTACAGTTTACACATTTCCATGTGAATTATGAACAGTATTCTTGTTAGATACCATAGAACAGAGATTCACAAGGATTGTACAGTTTACACATTTCCATGTGAATTATGAACAGTATTCTTGTTAGATACCATAGAACAGAGATTCACAAGGATTGTACAGTTTACACATTTCCATGTGAATTATGAACAGTATTCTTGTTAGATACCATAGAACAGAGATTCACAAGGATTGTACAGTTTACACATTTCCATGTGAATTATGAACAGTATTCTTGTTAGATACCATAGAACAGAGATTCACAAGGATTGTACAGTTTACACATTTCCATGTGAATTATGAACAGTATTCTTGTTAGATACCATAGAACAGAGATTCACAAGGATTGTACAGTTTACACATTTCCATGTGAATTATGAACAGTATTCTTGTTAGATACCATAGAACAGAGATTCACAAGGATTGTACAGTTTACACATTTCCATGTGAATTATGAACAGTATTCTTGTTAGATACCATAGAACAGAGATTCACAAGGATTGTACAGTTTACACATTTCCATGTGAATTATGAACAGTATTCTTGTTAGATACCATAGAACAGAGATTCACAAGGATTGTACAGTTTACACATTTCCATGTGAATTATGAACAGTATTCTTGTTAGATACCATAGAACAGAGATTCACAAGGATTGTACAGTTTACACATTTCCATGTGAATTATGAACAGTATTCTTGTTAGATACCATAGAACAGAGATTCACAAGGATTGTACAGTTTACACATTTCCATGTGAATTATGAACAGTATTCTTGTTAGATACCATAGAACAGAGATTCACAAGGATTGTACAGTTTACACATTTCCATGTGAATTATGAACAGTATTCTTGTTAGATACCATAGAACAGAGATTCACAAGGATTGTACAGTTTACACATTTCCATGTGAATTATGAACAGTATTCTTGTTAGATACCATAGAACAGAGATTCACAAGGATTGTACAGTTTACACATTTCCATGTGAATTATGAACAGTATTCTTGTTAGATACCATAGAACAGAGATTCACAAGGATTGTACAGTTTACACATTTCCATGTGAATTATGAACAGTATTCTTGTTAGATACCATAGAACAGAGATTCACAAGGATTGTACAGTTTACACATTTCCATGTGAATTATGAACAGTATTCTTGTTAGATACCATAGAACAGACATTCACAAGGATTGTACAGTTTACACATTTCCATGTGAATTATGAACAGTATTCTTGTTAGATACCATAGAACAGAGATTCACAAGGATTGTACAGTTTACACATTTCCATGTGAATTATGAACAGTATTCTTGTTAGATACCATAGAACAGAGATTCACAAGGATTGTACAGTTTACACATTTCCATGTGAATTATGAACAGTATTCTTGTTAGATACCATAGAACAGAGATTCACAAGGATTGTACAGTTTACACATTTCCATGTGAATTATGAACAGTATTCTTGTTAGATACCATAGAACAGAGATTCACAAGGATTGTACAGTTTACACATTTCCATGTGAATTATGAACAGTATTCTTGTTAGATACCATAGAACAGAGATTCACAAGGATTGTACAGTTTACACATTTCCATGTGAATTATGAACAGTATTCTTGTTAGATACCATAGAACAGAGATTCACAAGGATTGTACAGTTTACACATTTCCATGTGAATTATGAACAGTATTCTTGTTAGATACCATAGAACAGAGATTCACAAGGATTGTACAGTTTACACATTTCCATGTGAATTATGAACAGTATTCTTGTTAGATACCATAGAACAGAGATTCACAAGGATTGTACAGTTTACACATTTCCATGTGAATTATGAACAGTATTCTTGTTAGATACCATAGAACAGAGATTCACAAGGATTGTACAGTTTACACATTTCCATGTGAATTATGAACAGTATTCTTGTTAGATACCATAGAACAGAGATTCACAAGGATTGTACAGTTTACACATTTCCATGTGAATTATGAACAGTATTCTTGTTAGATACCATAGAACAGAGATTCACAAGGATTGTACAGTTTACACATTTCCATGTGAATTATGAACAGTATTCTTGTTAGATACCATAGAACAGAGATTCACAAGGATTGTACAGTTTACACATTTCCATGTGAATTATGAACAGTATTCTTGTTAGATACCATAGAACAGAGATTCACAAGGATTGTACAGTTTACACATTTCCATGTGAATTATGAACAGTATTCTTGTTAGATACCATAGAACAGAGATTCACAAGGATTGTACAGTTTACACATTTCCATGTGAATTATGAACAGTATTCTTGTTAGATACCATAGAACAGACATTCACAAGGATTGTACAGTTTACACATTTCCATGTGAATTATGAACAGTATTCTTGTTAGATACCATAGAACAGAGATTCACAAGGATTGTACAGTTTACACATTTCCATGTGAATTATGAACAGTATTCTTGTTAGATACCATAGAACAGAGATTCACAAGGATTGTACAGTTTACACATTTCCATGTGAATTATGAACAGTATTCTTGTTAGATACCATAGAACAGAGATTCACAAGGATTGTACAGTTTACACATTTCCATGTGAATTATGAACAGTATTCTTGTTAGATACCATAGAACAGAGATTCACAAGGATTGTACAGTTTACACATTTCCATGTGAATTATGAACAGTATTCTTGTTAGATACCATAGAACAGAGATTCACAAGGATTGTACAGTTTACACATTTCCATGTGAATTATGAACAGTATTCTTGTTAGATACCATAGAACAGAGATTCACAAGGATTGTACAGTTTACACATTTCCATGTGAATTATGAACAGTATTCTTGTTAGATACCATAGAACAGAGATTCACAAGGATTGTACAGTTTACACATTTCCATGTGAATTATGAACAGTATTCTTGTTAGATACCATAGAACAGAGATTCACAAGGATTGTACAGTTTACACATTTCCATGTGAATTATGAACAGTATTCTTGTTAGATACCATAGAACAGAGATTCACAAGGATTGTACAGTTTACACATTTCCATGTGAATTATGAACAGTATTCTTGTTAGATACCATAGAACAGAGATTCACAAGGATTGTACAGTTTACACATTTCCATGTGAATTATGAACAGTATTCTTGTTAGATACCATAGAACAGAGATTCACAAGGATTGTACAGTTTACACATTTCCATGTGAATTATGAACAGTATTCTTGTTAGATACCATAGAACAGAGATTCACAAGGATTGTACAGTTTACACATTTCCATGTGAATTATGAACAGTATTCTTGTTAGATACCATAGAACAGAGATTCACAAGGATTGTACAGTTTACACATTTCCATGTGAATTATGAACAGTATTCTTGTTAGATACCATAGAACAGAGATTCACAAGGATTGTACAGTTTACACATTTCCATGTGAATTATGAACAGTATTCTTGTTAGATACCATAGAACAGAGATTCACAAGGATTGTACAGTTTACACATTTCCATGTGAATTATGAACAGTATTCTTGTTAGATACCATAGAACAGAGATTCACAAGGATTGTACAGTTTACACATTTCCATGTGAATTATGAACAGTATTCTTGTTAGATACCATAGAACAGAGATTCACAAGGATTGTACAGTTTACACATTTCCATGTGAATTATGAACAGTATTCTTGTTAGATACCATAGAACAGAGATTCACAAGGATTGTACAGTTTACACATTTCCATGTGAATTATGAACAGTATTCTTGTTAGATACCATAGAACAGAGATTCACAAGGATTGTACAGTTTACACATTTCCATGTGAATTATGAACAGTATTCTTGTTAGATACCATAGAACAGAGATTCACAAGGATTGTACAGTTTACACATTTCCATGTGAATTATGAACAGTATTCTTGTTAGATACCATAGAACAGAGATTCACAAGGATTGTACAGTTTACACATTTCCATGTGAATTATGAACAGTATTCTTGTTAGATACCATAGAACAGAGATTCACAAGGATTGTACAGTTTACACATTTCCATGTGAATTATGAACAGTATTCTTGTTAGATACCATAGAACAGAGATTCACAAGGATTGTACAGTTTACACATTTCCATGTGAATTATGAACAGTATTCTTGTTAGATACCATAGAACAGAGATTCACAAGGATTGTACAGTTTACACATTTCCATGTGAATTATGAACAGTATTCTTGTTAGATACCATAGAACAGAGATTCACAAGGATTGTACAGTTTACACATTTCCATGTGAATTATGAACAGTATTCTTGTTAGATACCATAGAACAGAGATTCACAAGGATTGTACAGTTTACACATTTCCATGTGAATTATGAACAGTATTCTTGTTAGATACCATAGAACAGAGATTCACAAGGATTGTACAGTTTACACATTTCCATGTGAATTATGAACAGTATTCTTGTTAGATACCATAGAACAGAGATTCACAAGGATTGTACAGTTTACACATTTCCATGTGAATTATGAACAGTATTCTTGTTAGATACCATAGAACAGAGATTCACAAGGATTGTACAGTTTACACATTTCCATGTGAATTATGAACAGTATTCTTGTTAGATACCATAGAACAGAGATTCACAAGGATTGTACAGTTTACACATTTCCATGTGAATTATGAACAGTATTCTTGTTAGATACCATAGAACAGAGATTCACAAGGATTGTACAGTTTACACATTTCCATGTGAATTATGAACAGTATTCTTGTTAGATACCATAGAACAGAGATTCACAAGGATTGTACAGTTTACACATTTCCATGTGAATTATGAACAGTATTCTTGTTAGATACCATAGAACAGAGATTCACAAGGATTGTACAGTTTACACATTTCCATGTGAATTATGAACAGTATTCTTGTTAGATACCATAGAACAGAGATTCACAAGGATTGTACAGTTTACACATTTCCATGTGAATTATGAACAGTATTCTTGTTAGATACCATAGAACAGAGATTCACAAGGATTGTACAGTTTACACATTTCCATGTGAATTATGAACAGTATTCTTGTTAGATACCATAGAACAGAGATTCACAAGGATTGTACAGTTTACACATTTCCATGTGAATTATGAACAGTATTCTTGTTAGATACCATAGAACAGAGATTCACAAGGATTGTACAGTTTACACATTTCCATGTGAATTATGAACAGTATTCTTGTTAGATACCATAGAACAGAGATTCACAAGGATTGTACAGTTTACACATTTCCATGTGAATTATGAACAGTATTCTTGTTAGATACCATAGAACAGAGATTCACAAGGATTGTACAGTTTACACATTTCCATGTGAATTATGAACAGTATTCTTGTTAGATACCATAGAACAGAGATTCACAAGGATTGTACAGTTTACACATTTCCATGTGAATTATGAACAGTATTCTTGTTAGATACCATAGAACAGAGATTCACAAGGATTGTACAGTTTACACATTTCCATGTGAATTATGAACAGTATTCTTGTTAGATACCATAGAACAGAGATTCACAAGGATTGTACAGTTTACACATTTCCATGTGAATTATGAACAGTATTCTTGTTAGATACCATAGAACAGAGATTCACAAGGATTGTACAGTTTACACATTTCCATGTGAATTATGAACAGTATTCTTGTTAGATACCATAGAACAGAGATTCACAAGGATTGTACAGTTTACACATTTCCATGTGAATTATGAACAGTATTCTTGTTAGATACCATAGAACAGAGATTCACAAGGATTGTACAGTTTACACATTTCCATGTGAATTATGAACAGTATTCTTGTTAGATACCATAGAACAGAGATTCACAAGGATTGTACAGTTTACACATTTCCATGTGAATTATGAACAGTATTCTTGTTAGATACCATAGAACAGAGATTCACAAGGATTGTACAGTTTACACATTTCCATGTGAATTATGAACAGTATTCTTGTTAGATACCATAGAACAGAGATTCACAAGGATTGTACAGTTTACACATTTCCATGTGAATTATGAACAGTATTCTTGTTAGATACCATAGAACAGAGATTCACAAGGATTGTACAGTTTACACATTTCCATGTGAATTATGAACAGTATTCTTGTTAGATACCATAGAACAGAGATTCACAAGGATTGTACAGTTTACACATTTCCATGTGAATTATGAACAGTATTCTTGTTAGATACCATAGAACAGAGATTCACAAGGATTGTACAGTTTACACATTTCCATGTGAATTATGAACAGTATTCTTGTTAGATACCATAGAACAGAGATTCACAAGGATTGTACAGTTTACACATTTCCATGTGAATTATGAACAGTATTCTTGTTAGATACCATAGAACAGAGATTCACAAGGATTGTACAGTTTACACATTTCCATGTGAATTATGAACAGTATTCTTGTTAGATACCATAGAACAGAGATTCACAAGGATTGTACAGTTTACACATTTCCATGTGAATTATGAACAGTATTCTTGTTAGATACCATAGAACAGAGATTCACAAGGATTGTACAGTTTACACATTTCCATGTGAATTATGAACAGTATTCTTGTTAGATACCATAGAACAGAGATTCACAAGGATTGTACAGTTTACACATTTCCATGTGAATTATGAACAGTATTCTTGTTAGATACCATAGAACAGAGATTCACAAGGATTGTACAGTTTACACATTTCCATGTGAATTATGAACAGTATTCTTGTTAGATACCATAGAACAGAGATTCACAAGGATTGTACAGTTTACACATTTCCATGTGAATTATGAACAGTATTCTTGTTAGATACCATAGAACAGAGATTCACAAGGATTGTACAGTTTACACATTTCCATGTGAATTATGAACAGTATTCTTGTTAGATACCATAGAACAGAGATTCACAAGGATTGTACAGTTTACACATTTCCATGTGAATTATGAACAGTATTCTTGTTAGATACCATAGAACAGAGATTCACAAGGATTGTACAGTTTACACATTTCCATGTGAATTATGAACAGTATTCTTGTTAGATACCATAGAACAGAGATTCACAAGGATTGTACAGTTTACACATTTCCATGTGAATTATGAACAGTATTCTTGTTAGATACCATAGAACAGAGATTCACAAGGATTGTACAGTTTACACATTTCCATGTGAATTATGAACAGTATTCTTGTTAGATACCATAGAACAGAGATTCACAAGGATTGTACAGTTTACACATTTCCATGTGAATTATGAACAGTATTCTTGTTAGATACCATAGAACAGAGATTCACAAGGATTGTACAGTTTACACATTTCCATGTGAATTATGAACAGTATTCTTGTTAGATACCATAGAACAGAGATTCACAAGGATTGTACAGTTTACACATTTCCATGTGAATTATGAACAGTATTCTTGTTAGATACCATAGAACAGAGATTCACAAGGATTGTACAGTTTACACATTTCCATGTGAATTATGAACAGTATTCTTGTTAGATACCATAGAACAGAGATTCACAAGGATTGTACAGTTTACACATTTCCATGTGAATTATGAACAGTATTCTTGTTAGATACCATAGAACAGAGATTCACAAGGATTGTACAGTTTACACATTTCCATGTGAATTATGAACAGTATTCTTGTTAGATACCATAGAACAGAGATTCACAAGGATTGTACAGTTTACACATTTCCATGTGAATTATGAACAGTATTCTTGTTAGATACCATAGACATAGAACAGAGATTCACAAGGATTGTACAGTTTACACATTTCCATGTGAATTATGAACAGTATTCTTGTTAGATACCATAGAACAGAGATTCACAAGGATTGTACAGTTTACACATTTCCATGTGAATTATGAACAGTATTCTTGTTAGATACCATAGAACAGAGATTCACAAGGATTGTACAGTTTACACATTTCCATGTGAATTATGAACAGTATTCTTGTTAGATACCATAGAACAGAGATTCACAAGGATTGTACAGTTTACACATTTCCATGTGAATTATGAACAGTATTCTTGTTAGATACCATAGAACAGAGATTCACAAGGATTGTACAGTTTACACATTTCCATGTGAATTATGAACAGTATTCTTGTTAGATACCATAGAACAGAGATTCACAAGGATTGTACAGTTTACACATTTCCATGTGAATTATGAACAGTATTCTTGTTAGATACCATAGAACAGAGATTCACAAGGATTGTACAGTTTACACATTTCCATGTGAATTATGAACAGTATTCTTGTTAGATACCATAGAACAGAGATTCACAAGGATTGTACAGTTTACACATTTCCATGTGAATTATGAACAGTATTCTTGTTAGATACCATAGAACAGAGATTCACAAGGATTGTACAGTTTACACATTTCCATGTGAATTATGAACAGTATTCTTGTTAGATACCATAGAACAGAGATTCACAAGGATTGTACAGTTTACACATTTCCATGTGAATTATGAACAGTATTCTTGTTAGATACCATAGAACAGAGATTCACAAGGATTGTACAGTTTACACATTTCCATGTGAATTATGAACAGTATTCTTGTTAGATACCATAGAACAGAGATTCACAAGGATTGTACAGTTTACACATTTCCATGTGAATTATGAACAGTATTCTTGTTAGATACCATAGAACAGAGATTCACAAGGATTGTACAGTTTACACATTTCCATGTGAATTATGAACAGTATTCTTGTTAGATACCATAGAACAGAGATTCACAAGGATTGTACAGTTTACATTTCCATGTGAATTATGAACAGTATTCTTGTTAGATACCATAGAACAGAGATTCACAAGGATTGTACAGTTTACACATTTCCATGTGAATTATGAACAGTATTCTTGTTAGATACCATAGAACAGAGATTCACAAGGATTGTACAGTTTACACATTTCCATGTGAATTATGAACAGTATTCTTGTTAGATACCATAGAACAGAGATTCACAAGGATTGTACAGTTTACACATTTCCATGTGAATTATGAACAGTATTCTTGTTAGATACCATAGAACAGAGATTCACAAGGATTGTACAGTTTACACATTTCCATGTGAATTATGAACAGTATTCTTGTTAGATACCATAGAACAGAGATTCACAAGGATTGTACAGTTTACACATTTCCATGTGAATTATGAACAGTATTCTTGTTAGATACCATAGAACAGAGATTCACAAGGATTGTACAGTTTACACATTTCCATGTGAATTATGAACAGTATTCTTGTTAGATACCATAGAACAGAGATTCACAAGGATTGTACAGTTTACACATTTCCATGTGAATTATGAACAGTATTCTTGTTAGATACCATAGAACAGAGATTCACAAGGATTGTACAGTTTACACATTTCCATGTGAATTATGAACAGTATTCTTGTTAGATACCATAGAACAGAGATTCACAAGGATTGTACAGTTTACACATTTCCATGTGAATTATGAACAGTATTCTTGTTAGATACCATAGAACAGAGATTCACAAGGATTGTACAGTTTACACATTTCCATGTGAATTATGAACAGTATTCTTGTTAGATACCATAGAACAGAGATTCACAAGGATTGTACAGTTTACACATTTCCATGTGAATTATGAACAGTATTCTTGTTAGATACCATAGAACAGAGATTCACAAGGATTGTACAGTTTACACATTTCCATGTGAATTATGAACAGTATTCTTGTTAGATACCATAGAACAGAGATTCACAAGGATTGTACAGTTTACACATTTCCATGTGAATTATGAACAGTATTCTTGTTAGATACCATAGAACAGAGATTCACAAGGATTGTACAGTTTACACATTTCCATGTGAATTATGAACAGTATTCTTGTTAGATACCATAGAACAGAGATTCACAAGGATTGTACAGTTTACACATTTCCATGTGAATTATGAACAGTATTCTTGTTAGATACCATAGAACAGAGATTCACAAGGATTGTACAGTTTACACATTTCCATGTGAATTATGAACAGTATTCTTGTTAGATACCATAGAACAGAGATTCACAAGGATTGTACAGTTTACACATTTCCATGTGAATTATGAACAGTATTCTTGTTAGATACCATAGAACAGAGATTCACAAGGATTGTACAGTTTACACATTTCCATGTGAATTATGAACAGTATTCTTGTTAGATACCATAGAACAGAGATTCACAAGGATTGTACAGTTTACACATTTCCATGTGAATTATGAACAGTATTCTTGTTAGATACCATAGAACAGAGATTCACAAGGATTGTACAGTTTACACATTTCCATGTGAATTATGAACAGTATTCTTGTTAGATACCATAGAACAGAGATTCACAAGGATTGTACAGTTTACACATTTCCATGTGAATTATGAACAGTATTCTTGTTAGATACCATAGAACAGAGATTCACAAGGATTGTACAGTTTACACATTTCCATGTGAATTATGAACAGTATTCTTGTTAGATACCATAGAACAGAGATTCACAAGGATTGTACAGTTTACACATTTCCATGTGAATTATGAACAGTATTCTTGTTAGATACCATAGAACAGAGATTCACAAGGATTGTACAGTTTACACATTTCCATGTGAATTATGAACAGTATTCTTGTTAGATACCATAGAACAGAGATTCACAAGGATTGTACAGTTTACACATTTCCATGTGAATTATGAACAGTATTCTTGTTAGATACCATAGAACAGAGATTCACAAGGATTGTACAGTTTACACATTTCCATGTGAATTATGAACAGTATTCTTGTTAGATACCATAGAACAGAGATTCACAAGGATTGTACAGTTTACACATTTCCATGTGAATTATGAACAGTATTCTTGTTAGATACCATAGAACAGAGATTCACAAGGATTGTACAGTTTACACATTTCCATGTGAATTATGAACAGTATTCTTGTTAGATACCATAGAACAGAGATTCACAAGGATTGTACAGTTTACACATTTCCATGTGAATTATGAACAGTATTCTTGTTAGATACCATAGAACAGAGATTCACAAGGATTGTACAGTTTACACATTTCCATGTGAATTATGAACAGTATTCTTGTTAGATACCATAGAACAGAGATTCACAAGGATTGTACAGTTTACACATTTCCATGTGAATTATGAACAGTATTCTTGTTAGATACCATAGAACAGAGATTCACAAGGATTGTACAGTTTACATTTCCATGTGAATTATGAACAGTATTCTTGTTAGATACCATAGAACAGAGATTCACAAGGATTGTACAGTTTACACATTTCCATGTGAATTATGAACAGTATTCTTGTTAGATACCATAGAACAGAGATTCACAAGGATTGTACAGTTTACACATTTCCATGTGAATTATGAACAGTATTCTTGTTAGATACCATAGAACAGAGATTCACAAGGATTGTACAGTTTACACATTTCCATGTGAATTATGAACAGTATTCTTGTTAGATACCATAGAACAGAGATTCACAAGGATTGTACAGTTTACACATTTCCATGTGAATTATGAACAGTATTCTTGTTAGATACCATAGAACAGAGATTCACAAGGATTGTACAGTTTACACATTTCCATGTGAATTATGAACAGTATTCTTGTTAGATACCATAGAACAGAGATTCACAAGGATTGTACAGTTTACACATTTCCATGTGAATTATGAACAGTATTCTTGTTAGATACCATAGAACAGAGATTCACAAGGATTGTACAGTTTACACATTTCCATGTGAATTATGAACAGTATTCTTGTTAGATACCATAGAACAGAGATTCACAAGGATTGTACAGTTTACACATTTCCATGTGAATTATGAACAGTATTCTTGTTAGATACCATAGAACAGAGATTCACAAGGATTGTACAGTTTACACATTTCCATGTGAATTATGAACAGTATTCTTGTTAGATACCATAGAACAGAGATTCACAAGGATTGTACAGTTTACACATTTCCATGTGAATTATGAACAGTATTCTTGTTAGATACCATAGAACAGAGATTCACAAGGATTGTACAGTTTACACATTTCCATGTGAATTATGAACAGTATTCTTGTTAGATACCATAGAACAGAGATTCACAAGGATTGTACAGTTTACACATTTCCATGTGAATTATGAACAGTATTCTTGTTAGATACCATAGAACAGAGATTCACAAGGATTGTACAGTTTACACATTTCCATGTGAATTATGAACAGTATTCTTGTTAGATACCATAGAACAGAGATTCACAAGGATTGTACAGTTTACACATTTCCATGTGAATTATGAACAGTATTCTTGTTAGATACCATAGAACAGAGATTCACAAGGATTGTACAGTTTACACATTTCCATGTGAATTATGAACAGTATTCTTGTTAGATACCATAGAACAGAGATTCACAAGGATTGTACAGTTTACACATTTCCATGTGAATTATGAACAGTATTCTTGTTAGATACCATAGAACAGAGATTCACAAGGATTGTACAGTTTACACATTTCCATGTGAATTATGAACAGTATTCTTGTTAGATACCATAGAACAGAGATTCACAAGGATTGTACAGTTTACACATTTCCATGTGAATTATGAACAGTATTCTTGTTAGATACCATAGAACAGAGATTCACAAGGATTGTACAGTTTACACATTTCCATGTGAATTATGAACAGTATTCTTGTTAGATACCATAGAACAGAGATTCACAAGGATTGTACAGTTTACACATTTCCATGTGAATTATGAACAGTATTCTTGTTAGATACCATAGAACAGAGATTCACAAGGATTGTACAGTTTACACATTTCCATGTGAATTATGAACAGTATTCTTGTTAGATACCATAGAACAGAGATTCACAAGGATTGTACAGTTTACACATTTCCATGTGAATTATGAACAGTATTCTTGTTAGATACCATAGAACAGAGATTCACAAGGATTGTACAGTTTACACATTTCCATGTGAATTATGAACAGTATTCTTGTTAGATACCATAGAACAGAGATTCACAAGGATTGTACAGTTTACACATTTCCATGTGAATTATGAACAGTATTCTTGTTAGATACCATAGAACAGAGATTCACAAGGATTGTACAGTTTACACATTTCCATGTGAATTATGAACAGTATTCTTGTTAGATACCATAGAACAGAGATTCACAAGGATTGTACAGTTTACACATTTCCATGTGAATTATGAACAGTATTCTTGTTAGATACCATAGAACAGAGATTCACAAGGATTGTACAGTTTACACATTTCCATGTGAATTATGAACAGTATTCTTGTTAGATACCATAGAACAGAGATTCACAAGGATTGTACAGTTTACACATTTCCATGTGAATTATGAACAGTATTCTTGTTAGATACCATAGAACAGAGATTCACAAGGATTGTACAGTTTACACATTTCCATGTGAATTATGAACAGTATTCTTGTTAGATACCATAGAACAGAGATTCACAAGGATTGTACAGTTTACACATTTCCATGTGAATTATGAACAGTATTCTTGTTAGATACCATAGAACAGAGATTCACAAGGATTGTACAGTTTACACATTTCCATGTGAATTATGAACAGTATTCTTGTTAGATACCATAGAACAGAGATTCACAAGGATTGTACAGTTTACACATTTCCATGTGAATTATGAACAGTATTCTTGTTAGATACCATAGAACAGAGATTCACAAGGATTGTACAGTTTACACATTTCCATGTGAATTATGAACAGTATTCTTGTTAGATACCATAGAACAGAGATTCACAAGGATTGTACAGTTTACACATTTCCATGTGAATTATGAACAGTATTCTTGTTAGATACCATAGAACAGAGATTCACAAGGATTGTACAGTTTACACATTTCCATGTGAATTATGAACAGTATTCTTGTTAGATACCATAGAACAGAGATTCACAAGGATTGTACAGTTTACACATTTCCATGTGAATTATGAACAGTATTCTTGTTAGATACCATAGAACAGAGATTCACAAGGATTGTACAGTTTACACATTTCCATGTGAATTATGAACAGTATTCTTGTTAGATACCATAGAACAGAGATTCACAAGGATTGTACAGTTTACACATTTCCATGTGAATTATGAACAGTATTCTTGTTAGATACCATAGAACAGAGATTCACAAGGATTGTACAGTTTACACATTTCCATGTGAATTATGAACAGTATTCTTGTTAGATACCATAGAACAGAGATTCACAAGGATTGTACAGTTTACACATTTCCATGTGAATTATGAACAGTATTCTTGTTAGATACCATAGAACAGAGATTCACAAGGATTGTACAGTTTACACATTTCCATGTGAATTATGAACAGTATTCTTGTTAGATACCATAGAACAGAGATTCACAAGGATTGTACAGTTTACACATTTCCATGTGAATTATGAACAGTATTCTTGTTAGATACCATAGAACAGAGATTCACAAGGATTGTACAGTTTACACATTTCCATGTGAATTATGAACAGTATTCTTGTTAGATACCATAGAACAGAGATTCACAAGGATTGTACAGTTTACACATTTCCATGTGAATTATGAACAGTATTCTTGTTAGATACCATAGAACAGAGATTCACAAGGATTGTACAGTTTACACATTTCCATGTGAATTATGAACAGTATTCTTGTTAGATACCATAGAACAGAGATTCACAAGGATTGTACAGTTTACACATTTCCATGTGAATTATGAACAGTATTCTTGTTAGATACCATAGAACAGAGATTCACAAGGATTGTACAGTTTACACATTTCCATGTGAATTATGAACAGTATTCTTGTTAGATACCATAGAACAGAGATTCACAAGGATTGTACAGTTTACACATTTCCATGTGAATTATGAACAGTATTCTTGTTAGATACCATAGAACAGAGATTCACAAGGATTGTACAGTTTACACATTTCCATGTGAATTATGAACAGTATTCTTGTTAGATACCATAGAACAGAGATTCACAAGGATTGTACAGTTTACACATTTCCATGTGAATTATGAACAGTATTCTTGTTAGATACCATAGAACAGAGATTCACAAGGATTGTACAGTTTACACATTTCCATGTGAATTATGAACAGTATTCTTGTTAGATACCATAGAACAGAGATTCACAAGGATTGTACAGTTTACACATTTCCATGTGAATTATGAACAGTATTCTTGTTAGATACCATAGAACAGAGATTCACAAGGATTGTACAGTTTACACATTTCCATGTGAATTATGAACAGTATTCTTGTTAGATACCATAGAACAGAGATTCACAAGGATTGTACAGTTTACACATTTCCATGTGAATTATGAACAGTATTCTTGTTAGATACCATAGAACAGAGATTCACAAGGATTGTACAGTTTACACATTTCCATGTGAATTATGAACAGTATTCTTGTTAGATACCATAGAACAGAGATTCACAAGGATTGTACAGTTTACACATTTCCATGTGAATTATGAACAGTATTCTTGTTAGATACCATAGAACAGAGATTCACAAGGATTGTACAGTTTACACATTTCCATGTGAATTATGAACAGTATTCTTGTTAGATACCATAGAACAGAGATTCACAAGGATTGTACAGTTTACACATTTCCATGTGAATTATGAACAGTATTCTTGTTAGATACCATAGAACAGAGATTCACAAGGATTGTACAGTTTACACATTTCCATGTGAATTATGAACAGTATTCTTGTTAGATACCATAGAACAGAGATTCACAAGGATTGTACAGTTTACACATTTCCATGTGAATTATGAACAGTATTCTTGTTAGATACCATAGAACAGAGATTCACAAGGATTGTACAGTTTACACATTTCCATGTGAATTATGAACAGTATTCTTGTTAGATACCATAGAACAGAGATTCACAAGGATTGTACAGTTTACACATTTCCATGTGAATTATGAACAGTATTCTTGTTAGATACCATAGAACAGAGATTCACAAGGATTGTACAGTTTACACATTTCCATGTGAATTATGAACAGTATTCTTGTTAGATACCATAGAACAGAGATTCACAAGGATTGTACAGTTTACACATTTCCATGTGAATTATGAACAGTATTCTTGTTAGATACCATAGAACAGAGATTCACAAGGATTGTACATTTACACATTTCCATGTGAATTATGAACAGTATTCTTGTTAGATACTATAGAACAGAGATTCACAAGGATTGTACAGTTTACACATTTCCATGTGAATTATGAACAGTATTCTTGTTAGATACCATAGAACAGAGATTCACAAGGATTGTACAGTTTACACATTTCCATGTGAATTATGAACAGTATTCTTGTTAGATACCATAGAACAGAGATTCACAAGGATTGTACAGTTTACACATTTCCATGTGAATTATGAACAGTATTCTTGTTAGATACCATAGAACAGAGATTCACAAGGATTGTACAGTTTACACATTTCCATGTGAATTATGAACAGTATTCTTGTTAGATACCATAGAACAGAGATTCACAAGGATTGTACAGTTTACACATTTCCATGTGAATTATGAACAGTATTCTTGTTAGATACCATAGAACAGAGATTCACAAGGATTGTACAGTTTACACATTTCCATGTGAATTATGAACAGTATTCTTGTTAGATACCATAGAACAGAGATTCACAAGGATTGTACAGTTTACACATTTCCATGTGAATTATGAACAGTATTCTTGTTAGATACCATAGAACAGAGATTCACAAGGATTGTACAGTTTACACATTTCCATGTGAATTATGAACAGTATTCTTGTTAGATACCATAGAACAGAGATTCACAAGGATTGTACAGTTTACACATTTCCATGTGAATTATGAACAGTATTCTTGTTAGATACCATAGAACAGAGATTCACAAGGATTGTACAGTTTACACATTTCCATGTGAATTATGAACAGTATTCTTGTTAGATACCATAGAACAGAGATTCACAAGGATTGTACAGTTTACACATTTCCATGTGAATTATGAACAGTATTCTTGTTAGATACCATAGAACAGAGATTCACAAGGATTGTACAGTTTACACATTTCCATGTGAATTATGAACAGTATTCTTGTTAGATACCATAGAACAGAGATTCACAAGGATTGTACAGTTTACACATTTCCATGTGAATTATGAACAGTATTCTTGTTAGATACCATAGAACAGAGATTCACAAGGATTGTACAGTTTACACATTTCCATGTGAATTATGAACAGTATTCTTGTTAGATACCATAGAACAGAGATTCACAAGGATTGTACAGTTTACACATTTCCATGTGAATTATGAACAGTATTCTTGTTAGATACCATAGAACAGAGATTCACAAGGATTGTACAGTTTACACATTTCCATGTGAATTATGAACAGTATTCTTGTTAGATACCATAGAACAGAGATTCACAAGGATTGTACAGTTTACACATTTCCATGTGAATTATGAACAGTATTCTTGTTAGATACCATAGAACAGAGATTCACAAGGATTGTACAGTTTACACATTTCCATGTGAATTATGAACAGTATTCTTGTTAGATACCATAGAACAGAGATTCACAAGGATTGTACAGTTTACACATTTCCATGTGAATTATGAACAGTATTCTT
>NC_134828.1:12237624-12291344 GCF_004210375.1 Tachypleus tridentatus
GTTTCATTAAACTGTTCCTAGATACTTCATTAAACGTTCTAATACTAGTATAAACTGTTTCTAGATACTTCATTAAACGTTCTAATAATGGTATAAAGTGTTCCTAGATACTTCATTAAACGTTCTAATACTAGGTATAAACTGTTCCTAGATAATTCATTAAACGTTCTAATACTAGTATAAACTGTTCCTAGATACTTCATTAAACGTTCTAATACTATGGTATAAACTGTTTCCTAGATACTTCATTAAACGTTCTAATACTAGTATAAACTGTTCCTAGATACTTCATTAAACGTTCTAATACTAGTATAAACTGTTCCTAGATACTTCATTAAACGTGTTAATAATGGTATAAAGTGTTCCTAGATACTTCCATTAAACGTTCTAATACTAATGTATAAACTGTTCCTAGATACTTCATTAAACGTTCTAATACTAGGTATAAAGTGTTCCTAGATACTTCATTAAACGTGTTAATAATGGTAGTATAAACTGTTTCTAGATACTTCATTAAACGTGTTAATAATGGTATAAACTGTTTCTAGATACTTCATTAAACGTTCTGTAATAGTATAAACTGTTCCTAGATACTTCATTAAACGTTCTAATACAAGTATAAACTGTTTCTAGATACTTCATTAAACGTTCTAATACTAGGTATAAAGTGTTCCTAGATACTTCATTAAACGTGTTAATAATGGGTATAAACTGTTCCTAGATACTTTTATTAAACGTGTTAATAATGGTATAAAATGTTCCTAGATACTTTATTAAACGTGTTAATACTAGGTATAAACTGTTCCTAGATACTTCATTAAACGTGTTAATAATGTGGTATAAACTGTTCCTGAATACTTCATTAAACGTTCTAATACTAGTATAAGCTGTTCCTAGATACTTCATTAAACGTTCTAATACTAGGTATAAACTGTTCCTAGATACTTCATTATACGTTCTATTACTAGGTATAAAGTGTTTCTAGATACTTCATTAAACGTTCTAATACTAGTATAAAACTGTTCCTAGATACTTTCATTAAACGTTCTAATACTGAAATAAACTGTTCCTAGATACTTCATTAAACGTGTTAATAATGGTATAAACTGTTCCTAGATACTTCATTAAACGTTCTAATACTAGTATAAACTGTTCCTAGATACTTCATTAAACGTGTTAATAATGGTATAAACTGTTCCTAGATACTTCATGCGTTCTAATACTAGTATAAACTGTTCCTAGATACTTCATTAAACGTTTAATAATGGTATAAAATGTTTCCTAGATACTTCATTAAAAGCGTTCTAATACTGGTATAAACTGTTCCTAGATACTTCATTAAACGTGTTAATAATAGGTATAAAATGTTCCTAGATACTTCATTAAACGTGTTAATAATGGTATAAACTGTTCCTAGATACATCATAAAACGTTCTAATACTAGTATAAACTGTTCCTAGATACTTCATTAATGTTAATAATGGTATAAAGTGTTCCAAGATACTTCATTAAACGTGTTAATAATGGTATAAACTGTTTCCTAGATACTTCGTTCTAATACTAGTATAAACTGTTCCTAGATACTTCATTAAAACGTGTTAATAATGAAAAGGTATAAAGTGTTCCTAGATACTTGTTAAAACGTTCTAATACTAACATAAACTGTTCCTAGATACTTCATTAAACGTGTTAATAATGGTATAAAGTGTTTCTAGATACTTCATTAAACGTTCTAATACAGGTATAAACTGTTCCTAGATACTTCATTAAACGTGTTAATAATGGTATAAAAGTGTTCCTAGATACTTCATTAAACGTTCTAATACAGGTATAAACTGTTTCTAGATACTTCATTAAACGTTCTAATAATGGTATAAACTGTTCCTAGATACTTCATTAAACGTGTTAATACTATGGTATAAACTGTTCCTAGATACTTCATTAAACGTTCTAATACTGGTATAAAAGTGTTCCTAGATACTTCATTAAACGTGTTAATAATAGTATAAAGTGTTCCTAGATACTTCATTAAACGTTCTAATACTAGTATAAACTGTTCCTAGATACTTCATTAAACGTGTTAATAATGGTATAAAGTGTTCCTAGATGCTTCATTAAACGTGTTAATAATGGTATAAACTGTTCCTAGATACTTCATTAAACGTTCTAATACTAGTATAAACTGTTCCTAGATACTTCATTAAACGTTAATAATGGTATAAACTGTTCTAGATACTTCATTAAACGTTCTAATACTGTATAAACTGTTCCTAGATACTTCATTAAACGTGTTAATAATGGTATAAACTGTTCCTAGATACTTCATTAAACGTTCTAATAATAGGTATAAACTGTTCCTAGATACTTCATTAAACGCATTAATAATGGAATAAAGTGTTCCTAGATACTTCATTAAACGTTCTAATACTAGGTATAAACTGTTTCTAGATACTTCATTAAACGTTCTAATACTGGTATAAACTGTTCCTAGATGCTTCATTACTGTATAAAGTGTTCCTAGATACTTCATTAAACGTTCTAATACTGGTATAAACTGTTTCCTAGATACTTCATTAAACGTTCTAATAATAGTATAAACTGTTCCTAGATACTTCATTAAACGTGTTAATAATGGTATAAACTGTTCCTAGATACTTCATTAAAACGTTCTAATACTAGTATAAACTGTTCCTAGATACTTCATTAAACGTTCTAATAATAGTATAAAGTGTTCCTAGATACTTCATTAAACGTTCTAATACTAGTATAAACTGTTCCTAGATACTTCATTAAACGTGTTAATAATGGTATAAACTTTTCCTAGATACTTCATTAAACGTTCTAATACTAGTATAAACTGTTCCTAGATGCTTCAAACGCACGTTCTACTAGTATAATGTGTTCCTAGATACTTCATTAAACGTTCTAATACAAGTATAAACTGTTTCTAGATACTTCATTAAACGTTCTAATACTAAGTATAAACTGTTCCTAGATACTTCATTAAACGTTCTAATAATGGTATAAACTGTTCCTAGATACTTCATTAAACGTTCTAATACTAATATAAACTGTTCCTAGATACTTCATTAAACGTTCTAATAATGGGTATAAACTGTTCCTAGATACTTCATTAAACGTTCTAATACTAGGTATAAACTGTTCCTAGATACTTCATTACTAGTATAAAGTGTTCCTAGATACTTCATTAAACGTTCTAATACTAGGTATAAACTGTTCCTAGATACTTCATTAAACCTAGGTATAAAGTGTTCCTAGATACTTCATTAAACGTTCTAATACTAGTATAAACTGTTCCTAGATACTTCATTAAACGTTGTTAATAATGGTATAAACTGTTCCTAGATATGCTTCATTAAACGTTCTAATACTAGGTATAAACTGTTCCTAGATACTTCATTACTGGTATAAACTGTTCCTAGATACTCTTCATTAAACGTTCTAATAATGGTATAAACTGTTCCTAGATACTTCATTAAACGTTCTAATACTAAAATATTAACTGTTCTCTAGATACTTCATTAAACGTTCTAATACTGGTATAAACTGTTCCTAGATACTTCATTAAACGTGTTAATAATGGTATAAACTGTTCCTAGATACTTCATTAAACGTTCTAATTTAATAGTATAAACTGTTCCTAGATATACTTCATTAAACGTTCTAATACTAGTATAAACTGTTCCTAGATACTTCATTAAACGTGTTAATAATGGTATAAAGTGTTCCAGATACTGCTTCATTAAACGTTCTAATACTAGTATAAACTGTTCCTAGATACTTCATTAAACGTTCTAATACTAGTATAAACTGTTCCTAGATAATTCATTAAACGTGTTAATGTACTAGTATTAAAGCTGTTCCTAGATACTTCATTAAACGTTCTAATACTAGTATAAAGTGTTCCTAGATACTTCATTAAACGTTCTAATACTAGGTATAAAACTGTTTCTAGATACTTCATTAAACGTGTTAATAATGGTATAAAGTGTTCCTAGATACTTCATTAAACGTTCTAATACTAGTATAAACTGTTCCTAGATACTTCATTAAACGTTCTAATAATAATATAAACTGTTCCTAGATACTTCATTAAAACGTGTCATTAATAGTATAAACTGTTCCTAGATACTTCATTAAACGTTCTAATAC
This sequence comes from Tachypleus tridentatus, assembly GCF_004210375.1. NCBI lineage: Eukaryota > Metazoa > Arthropoda > Merostomata > Xiphosura > Limulidae > Tachypleus > Tachypleus tridentatus. Next base: position 12,241,798 of record NC_134828.1, read on the forward strand.
TAGTATAAAGTGTTCCTAGGTACTTCATTAAACGTATTAATAATGGTATAAAGTGTTCTAGATACTTTATTAAACTTGATATCTAATAATGGGTATAAACTGTTCTCTAGATACTTCATTAAACGTTCTAATACTAGTATAAACTGTTCCTAGATACTTCATTAAACGTGTATAGAATAGAGACTTCATTAAACGTGTTAATAATAAGGTATAAACTGTTCCTAGATACTTCATTAAACGTTCTAATACTTTTATTAGTATAAACTGTTCCTAGATACTTCATTAAACGTGTTAATAATGGTATAAACTGTTCCTAGATACTTCATTAAACGTTCTAATACTAGTATAAACTGTTCCTAGATACTTCATTAAACGTTCTAATACTAGTATAAACTGTTCCTAGATACTTCATTAAACGTTCTAATACTAGTATAAACTGTTCCTAGATACTTCATTAAACGTTCTAATACTAGTATAAACTGTTCCTAGATACTTCATTAAACGTTCTAATACTAGTATAAACTGTTTCTAGATACTTCATTAAACGTTCTAATAATGGTATAAACTGTTCCTAGATACTTCATTAAACGTTCTAATAATGGTATAAACTGTTCCTAGATACTTCATTAAACGTTCTAATAATGGTATAAACTGTTCCTAGATACTTCATTAAACGTTCTAATAATAGAATAAAGTGTTCCTAGATACTTCATTAAACGTTCTAATAATAATATAAACTTTCCTAGATACTTCATTAAACGTTCTAATACTGGTATAAAGTGTTCCTAGATACTTCATTAAACGTGTTAATAATGGGTATAAACTTTTTCTAGATACTTCATTAAACGTGTTAATAATGGTATAAAGTGTTCCTAGATACTTCATTAAACGTTCTAATACTAGTATAAACTGTTCCTAGATACTTCATTAAACGTGTTAATAAGGTATAAACTGTTCCTAGATACTTCATTAAACGTGTTAATAATGGTATAAAGTGTTCCTAGATACTTCATTAAACGTTCTAATACTAGTATAAACTGTTCCTAGATACTTCATTAAACGTTCTAATACTAGTATAAACTGTTCCTAGATACTTTATTAAACGATGTTAATAATGGTATAAACTGTTCCTAGATACTTCATTAAACGTTAATAATGGTATAAAGTGTTCCTAGATACTTCATTAAACGTTCTAATACTGGTATAAACTGTTCCTAGATACTTCATTAAACGTTCTAATACTAGGTATAAACTGTTCCTAGATGGCTTCATTAAACGTTCTAATAATGGTATAAACTGTTCCTAGATACTTCATTAAACGTGTTAATAATGGTATAAACTGTTCCTAGATACTTCATTAAACGTTCTAATACTAGTATAAACTGTTCCTAAACTGTTCCTAGATACTTCATTAAACGTTCTAATACTAGTATAAACTGTTCCTAGATACTTCATTAAACGTTCTAATAATGGTATAAACTGTTCCTAGATACTTCATTAAACGTTCTAATACTAGTATAAACTGTTCCTAGATACTTCATTAAACGTGTTAATACTGGTATAAACTGTTCCTAGATACTTCATTAAACGTTCTAATAATAGTATAAACTGTTCCTAGATACTTCATTAAACGTGTTAATAATGGTATAAACTGTTCCTAGATACTTCATTAAACGTTCTAATACTAAAAGTGTTCCTAGTATAAACTGTTCCTAGATACTTCATTAAACGTTCTTAATACTAGTATAAACTGTTCCTAGATACTTCATTTAATAATAGTATAAACTTGTTCCTAGATACTTCATTAAACGTTCTAATACTAGTATAAACTGTTTCTAGATACTTCATTAAACGTTCTAATAATGAGTATAAACTGTTCCTAGATACTTCATTAAACGTTCTAATACTAAGTATAAACTGTTTCCTAGATACTTCATTAAACGTTCTAATACTAGTATAAACTGTTCCTAGATACTTCATTAAACGTTCTAATGGTAGTATAAACTGTTCCTAGATACTTCATTAAACGTTCTAATACTAGTATAAACTGTTCCTAGATACTTCATTAAACGTTCTAATACTAGTATAAACTGTTCCTAGATACTTCATTAAACGTTTAATAATGGTATAAAGTGTTCCTAGATACTTCATTAAACGTTCTAATACTAGTATAAACTGTTCCTAGATACTTCATTAAACGTTCTAATAATGGTATAAAGTGTTCCTAGATACTTCATTAAACGTTCTAATACTAAGTATAAACTGTTCCTAGATACTTCATTAAACGTTCTAATACTAGTATAAACTGTTCCTAGATACTTCATTAAACGTTCTATATAATAAACTGTATAAACTGTTCCTAGATACTTCATTAAACGTTCTAATAATGAGTATAAACTGTTCCTAGATACTTCATTAAACGTTCTAATACTAGTATAAACTGTTCCTAGATACTTCATTAAACGTGTTAATAATGGTATAAACTGTTCCTAGATACTTCACGTTCTAATACTTAAACGTTCTAATACTAAGTATAAAACTGTTCCTAGATACTTCATTAAACGTTCTAATACTAGTATAAACTGTTCCTAGATACTTCATTAAACGTTCTAATACTAGTATAAACTGTTCCTAGATACTTCATTAAACGTTCTAATACTGGTATAAACTGTTCCTAGATACTTCATTAAACGTTCTAATCAGTATAAACGTTCCTAGATACTTCATTAAACGTTCTAATACTATAAACTGTTCCTAGATACTTCATTAAACGTGTTAATAATGGTATAAACTGTTCCTAGATACTTCATTAAACGTTCTAATACTAGTATAAACTGTTCCTAGATACTTCATTAAACGTTCTAATAATGGTATAAAGTGTTCCTAGATACTTCATTAAACGTTCTAATACTAGTATAAACTGTTCCTAGATACTTCATTAAACGTTCTAATACTAGTATAAACTGTTCCTAGATACTTCATTAAACGTTCTAATAATGGTATAAACTGTTCCTAGATACTTCATTAAACGTTCTAATACTAGTATAAACTGTTCCTAGATACTTCATTAAACGTTCTAATACTAGTATAAACTGTTCCTAGATACTTCATTAAACGTGTTAATAATGGTATAAAGTGTTCCTAGATACTTCATTAAACGTTCTAATACTAGTATAAACTGTTCCTAGATACTTCATTAAACGTGTTAATAATGGTATAAACTGTTCCTAGATACTTCATTAAACGTTCTAATACTAGTATAAACTGTTCCTAGATACTTCATTAAACGTGTTAATAATGGTATAAACTGTTCCTAGATACTTCATTAAACGTTCTAATACTAGTATAAACTGTTCCTAGATACTTCATTAAACGTTCTAATACTAGTATAAAGTGTTCCTAGATACTTCATTAAACGTGTTAATAATGGTATAAACTGTTCCTAGATACTTCATTAAACGTTCTAATACTAGTATAAACTGTTCCTAGATACTTCATTAAACGTTCTAATACTAGTATAAACTGTTCCTAGATACTTCATTAAACGTGTTAATAATGGTATAAACTGTTCCTAGATACTTCATTAAACGTTCTAATACTAGTATAAACTGTTCCTAGATACTTCATTAAACGTTCTAATAAACTGTTCCTGGTATAAACTGTTCCTAGATACTTCATTAAACGTTCTAATACTAGTATAAACTGTTCCTAGATACTTCATTAAACGTGTTAATAATGGTATAAACTGTTCCTAGATACTTCATTAAACGTTCCTAGATACTTCATTAATAATGGTATAAACTGTTCCTAGATACTTCATTAAACGTTCTAATACTAGTATAAACTGTTCCTAGATACTTCATTAAACGTTCTAATACGTTTAATAATGGTATAAACTGTTCCTAGATACTTCATTAAACGTTCTAATACTAGTATAAACTGTTCCTAGATACTTCATTAAACGTTTAATAATGGTATAAAGTGTTCCTAGATACTTCATTAAACGTTCTAATACTAGTATAAACTGTTCCTAGATACTTCATTAAACGTGTTAATAATGGTATAAACTGTTCCTAGATACTTCATTAAACGTTCTAATACTAGTATAAACTGTTCCTAGATACTTCATTAAACGTTTAATAATGGTATAAACTGTTCCTAGATACTTCATTAAACGTTCTAATACTAGTATAAACTGTTCCTAGATACTTCATTAAACGTGTTAATAATGGTATAAACTGTTCCTAGATACTTCATTAAACGTTCTAATACTAGTATAAACTGTTCCTAGATACTTCATTAAACGTTCTAATAATGGTATAAACTGTTCCTAGATACTTCATTAAACGTTCTAATACTAGTATAAACTGTTCCTAGATACTTCATTAAACGTGTTAATAATAGTATAAACTGTTCCTAGATACTTCATTAAACGTGTTAATAATGGTATAAACTGTTCCTAGATACTTCATTAAACGTTCTAATACTAGTATAAACTGTTCCTAGATACTTCATTAAACGTTCTAATAATGGTATAAACTGTTCCTAGATACTTCATTAAACGTTCGTGTTAATACTGGTATAAACTGTTCCTAGATACTTCATTAAACGTTCTAATACTAGTATAAACTGTTCCTAGATACTTCATTAAACGTGTTAATAATGGTATAAACTGTTCCTAGATACTTCATTAAACGTTCTAATACTAGTATAAACTGTTCCTAGATACTTCATTAAACGTTCTAATACTAGTATAAACTGTTCCTAGATACTTCATTAAACGTTCTAATACTGGTATAAACTGTTCCTAGATACTTCATTAAACGTATAAACTGTTCTAGATACTTCATTAAACGTGTTAATAATGGTATAAACTGTTCCTAGATACTTCATTAAACGTTCTAATACTAGTATAAACTGTTCCTAGATACTTCATTAAACGTTCTAATACTAGTATAAACTGTTCCTAGATACTTCATTAAACGTTCTAATACTAGTATAAAGTGTTCCTAGATACTTCATTAAACGTTCTAATAATGGTATAAACTGTTCCTAGATACTTCATTAAACGTTCTAATACTAGTATAAACTGTTCCTAGATACTTCATTAAACGTTCTAATACTAGTATAAACTGTTCCTAGATACTTCATTAAACGTTTAATAATGGTATAAACTGTTCCTAGATACTTCATTAAACGTTCTAATACTAGTATAAACTGTTCCTAGATACTTCATTAAACGTTCTAATACTAGTATAAACTGTTCCTAGATACTTCATAATGGTATAAAGTGTTCCTAGATACTTCATTAAACGTTCTAATACTAGTATAAACTGTTCCTAGATACTTCATTAAACGTTCTAATACTAGTATAAACTGTTCCTAGATACTTCATTAAACGTGTTAATAATGGTATAAACTGTTCCTAGATACTTCATTAAACGTTCTAATACTAGTATAAACTGTTCCTAGATACTTCATTAAACGTGTTAATAATGGTATAAACTGTTCCTAGATACTTCATTAAACGTTCTAATACTAGTATAAACTGTTCCTAGATACTTCATTAAACGTTTAATAATAGTATAAACTGTTCCTAGATACTTCATTAAACGTTTAATAATGGTATAAACTGTTCCTAGATACTTCATTAAACGTTCTAATACTAGTATAAACTGTTCCTAGATACTTCATTAAACGTTCTAATACTAGTATAAACTGTTCCTAGATACTTCATTAAACGTTGTTAATAATGGTATAAACTGTTCCTAGATACTTCATTAAACGTTCTAATACTAGTATAAACTGTTCCTAGATACTTCATTAAACGTTCTAATACTAGTATAAACTGTTCCTAGATACTTCATTAAACGTGTTAATAATGGTATAAACTGTTCCTAGATACTTCATTAAACGTGTTAATAATGGTATAAACTGTTCCTAGATACTTCATTAAACGTGTTAATAATGGTATAAACTGTTCCTAGACTTCATTAAACGTGTTAATAATGGTATAAACTGTTCCTAGATACTTCATTAAACGTGTTCTAGATACTTCATTAAACGTTCTAATACTAGTATAAACTGTTCCTAGATACTTCATTAAACGTTCTAATAATAGTATAAACTGTTCCTAGATACTTCATTAAACGTTCTAATACTAGTATAAACTGTTCCTAGATACTTCATTAAACGTTCTAATACTGGTATAAACTGTTCCTAGATACTTCATTAAACGTTCTAATACTAGTATAAACTGTTCCTAGATACTTCATTAAACGTTCTAATACTAGTATAAACTGTTCCTAGATACTTCATTAAACGTTCTAATACTAGTATAAACTGTTCCTAGATACTTCATTAAACGTTCTAATACTAGTATAAACTGTTCCTAGATACTTCATTAAACGTGTTAATAATGGTATAAACTGTTCCTAGATACTTCATTAAACGTGTTAATAATGGTATAAACTGTTCCTAGATACTTCATTAAACGTTCTAATAATGGTATAAACTGTTCCTAGATACTTCATTAAACGTTTAATAATGGTATAAACTGTTCCTAGATACTTCATTAAACGTGTTAATAATGGTATAAACTGTTCCTAGATACTTCATTAAACGTTCTAATACTGGTATAAACTGTTCCTAGATACTTCATTAAACGTTCTAATACTAGTATAAACTGTTCCTAGATACTTCATTAAACGTTCTAATAATGGTATAAACTGATACTTCATTAATTTCAAAAAGTATAAACTGTTCCTAGATACTTCATTAAACGTTTAATAATGGTATAAAGTGTTCCTAGATACTTCATTAAACGTGTTAATAATGGTATAAAGTGTTCCTAGATACTTCATTAAACGTTCTAATACTAGTATAAACTGTTCCTAGATACTTCATTAAACGTGTTAATAATGGTATAAAGTGTTCCTAGATACTTCATTAAACGTGTTAATAATGGTATAAACTGTTCCTAGATACTTCATTAAACGTTCTAATACTAGTATAAACTGTTCCTAGATACTTCATTAAACGTGTTAATAATGGTATAAAGTGTTCCTAGATACTTCATTAAACGTTCTAATACTAGTATAAACTGTTCCTAGATACTTCATTAAACGTGTTAATAATGGTATAAACTTTTCCTAGATACTTCATTAAACGTTCTAATACTAGTATAAACTGTTCCTAGATACTTCATTAAACGCATTAATAATGGTATAATGTGTTCCTAGATACTTCATTAAACGTTCTAATACAAGTATAAACTGTTTCTAGATACTTCATTAAACGTTCTAATACTAGTATAAAGTGTTCCTAGATACTTCATTAAACGTGTTAATAATGGTATAAACTGTTCCTAGATACTTCATTAAACGTGTTAATAATGGTATAAACTGTTCCTAGATACTTCATTAAACGTTCTAATACTAGTATAAAGTGTTCCTAGATACTTCATTAAACGTGTTAATAATGGTATAAAGTGTTCCTAGATACTTCATTAAACGTTCTAATACTAGTATAAACTGTTCCTAGATACTTCATTAAACGTGTTAATAATGGTATAATGTGTTCCTAGATACTTCATTAAACGTGTTAATAATGGTATAAACTGTTCCTAGATACTTCATTAAACGTTCTAATACTAGTATAAACTGTTCCTAGATACTTCATTAAACGTGTTAATAATGGTATAAAGTGTTCCTAGATACTTCATTAAACGTTCTAATACTAGTATAAACTGTTCCTAGATACTTCATTAAACGTGTTAATAATGGTATAAACTTTTCCTAGATACTTCATTAAACGTTCTAATACTAGTATAAACTGTTCCTAGATACTTCATTAAACGCATTAATAATGGTATAAATGTGTTCCTAGATACTTCATTAAACGTTCTAATACAAGTATAAACTGTTTCTAGATACTTCATTAAACGTTCTAATACTAGTATAAACTGTTCCTAGATACTTCATTACTAGTATAAAGTGTTCCTAGATACTTCACTAAACGTTCTAATACTAGTATAAACTGTTTCTAGATACTTCATTAAACGTGTTAATACTAGTATAAACTGTTCCTAGATACTTCATTAAACGTGTTAATAATGGTATAAACTGTTCCTAGATACTTCATTAAACGTTCTAATACTAGTATAAACTGTTCCTAGATACTTCATTAAACGTGTTAATAATGGTATAAAGTGTTCCTAGATACTTCATTAAACGTTCTAATACTAGTATAAACTGTTCCTAGATACTTCATTAAACGTGTTAATAATGGTATAAACTTTTCCTAGATACTTCATTAAACGTTCTAATACTAGTATAAACTGTTCCTAGATACTTCATTAAACGCATTAATAATGGTATAATGTGTTCCTAGATACTTCATTAAACGTTCTAATACAAGTATAAACTGTTTCTAGATACTTCATTAAACGTTCTAATACTAGTATAAAGTGTTCCTAGATAATTCATTAAACGTGTTAATAATGGTATAAACTTTTCCTAGATACTTCATTAAACGTGTTAATAATGGTATAAACTGTTCCTAGATACTTCATTAAACGTTCTGATACTAGTATAAACTGTTCCTAGATACTTCATTAAACGTGTTAATAATGGTATAAAGTGTTCCTAGATACTTCATTAAACGTTCTAATACTAGTATAAACTGTTCCTAGATACTTCATTAAACCTAGTATAAAGTGTTCCTAGATACTTCATTAAACGTTCTAATACTAGTATAAACTGTTCCTAGATACTTCATTACTAATAGTATAAAGTGTTCCTAGATACTTCATTAAACGTTCTAATACTAGTATAAACTGTTCCTAGATACTTCATTAAACGTGTTAATAATGGTATAAAGTGTTCCTAGATACTTCATTAAACGTTCTAATACTAGTATAAACTGTTCCTAGATACTTCATTAAACGTTCTAATACTGGTATAAAGTGTTCCTAGATACTTCATTAAACGTTCTAATACTAGTATAAACTGTTCCTAGATACTTCATTAAACGTTCTAATACTAGTATAAACTGTTTCTAGATACTTCATTCATGGTATACTAGTATAATTAAAGTGTTCCTAGATACTTCATTAAACGTGTTAATACTAGTATAAAGTGTTCCTAGATACATTAAACGTTCTAATAATGGTATAAACTAGATACTTATTAATATATGGTATAAACTGTTCCTAGATACTTCATTAAACGTTCTAATACTAGTATAAACTGTTCCTAGATACTTCATTAAACGTGTTAATACTAGTATAAAGTGTTCCTAGATACTTCATTAAACGTATTAATAATGGTATAAACTGTTCCTAGATACTTCATTAAACGTTCTAATACTAGTATAAACTGTTCCTAGATACTTCATTAAACGTTCTAATACTAGTATAAACTGTTCCTAGATACTTCATTAAACGTGTTAATAATGGTATAAACTGTTCCTAGATACTTCATTAAACGTGTTAATAATGGTATAAACTGTTCCTAGATACTTCATTAAACGTGTTAATAATGGTATAAACTGTTCCTAGATACTTCATTAAACGTGTTAATAATGGTATAAACTGTTCCTAGATACTTCATTAAACGTGTTAATAATGGTATAAAGTGTTCCTAGATACTTCATTAAACGTTCTAATACTAGTATAAACTGTTCCTAGATACTTCATTAAACGTTCTAATACTAGTATAAACTGTTCCTAGATACTTCATTAAACGTTCTAATACTAGTATAAACTGTTCCTAGATACTTCATTAAACGTTCTAATACTAGTATAAAGTGTTCCTAGATACTTCATTAAACGTTCTAATACTAGTATAAACTGTTCCTAGATACTTCATTAAACGTGTTAATAATGGTATAAAGTGTTCCTAGATACTTCATTAAACGTTCTAATACTAGTATAAACTGTTCCTAGATACTTCATTAAACGTTCTAATACTAGTATAAACTGTTCCTAGATACTTCATTAAACGTGTTAATAATGGTATAAACTGTTCCTAGATACTTCATTAAACGTGTTAATAATGGTATAAACTGTTCCTAGATACTTCATTAAACGTGTTAATAATGGTATAAACTGTTCCTAGATACTTCATTAAACGTGTTAATAATGGTATAAACTGTTTCTAGATACTTCATTAAACGTGTTAATAATGGTATAAACTGTTCCTAGATACTTCATTAAACGTTCTAATACTAGTATAAACTGTTCCTAGATACTTCATTAAACGTTCTAATACTAGTATAAACTGTTCCTAGATACTTCATTAAACGTGTTAATAATGGTATAAACTGTTCCTAGATACTTCATTAAACGTTTAATAATGGTATAAACTGTTCCTAGATACTTCATTAAACGTTCTAATACTAGTATAAACTGTTCCTAGATACTTCATTAAACGTGTTAATAATGGTATAAACTGTTCCTAGATACTTCATTAAACGTTCTAATACTAGTATAAACTGTTCCTAGATACTTCATTAAACGTTCTAATACTGGTATAAACTGTTCCTAGATACTTCATTAAACGTTCTAATACTAGTATAAACTGTTCCTAGATACTTCATTAAACGTTCTAATAATGGTATAAACTGTTCCTAGATACTTCATTAAACGTTCTAATACTAGTATAAACTGTTCCTAGATACTTCATTAAACGTGTTAATAATGGTATAAACTGTTCCTAGATACTTCATTAAACGTTCTAATACTAGTATAAACTGTTCCTAGATACTTCATTAAACGTGTTAATAATGGTATAAAGTGTTCCTAGATACTTCATTAAACGTTCTAATACTAGTATAAACTGTTCCTAGATACTTCATTAAACGTGTTAATAATGGTATAAAGTGTTCCTAGATACTTCATTAAACGTTCTAATACTAGTATAAACTGTTCCTAGATACTTCATTAAACGTGTTAATAATGGTATAAAGTGTTCCTAGATACTTCATTAAACGTTCTAATAATGGTATAAACTGTTCCTAGATACTTCATTAAACGTGTTAATAATGGTATAAACTGTTCCTAGATACTTCATTAAACGTTCTAATACTAGTATAAACTGTTCCTAGATACTTCATTAAACGTTCTAATAATGGTATAAAGTGTTCCTAGATACTTCATTAAACGTTCTAATACTAGTATAAACTGTTCCTAGATACTTCATTAAACGTTCTAATACTAGTATAAACTGTTCCTAGATACTTCATTAAACGTTCTAATAATGGTATAAACTGTTCCTAGATACTTCATTAAACGTTCTAATACTAGTATAAACTGTTCCTAGATACTTCATTAAACGTTCTAATACTAGTATAAACTGTTCCTAGATACTTCATTAAACGTGTTAATAATGGTATAAAGTGTTCCTAGATACTTCATTAAACGTTCTAATACTAGTATAAACTGTTCCTAGATACTTCATTAAACGTTCTAATAATGGTATAAAGTGTTCCTAGATACTTCATTAAACGTTCTAATACTAGTATAAACTGTTCCTAGATACTTCATTAAACGTTCTAATACTAGTATAAACTGTTCCTAGATACTTCATTAAACGTTCTAATAATGGTATAAACTGTTCCTAGATACTTCATTAAACGTTCTAATACTAGGTATAAACTGTTCCTAGATACTTCATTAAACGTTCTAATACTAGTATAAACTGTTCCTAGATACTTCATTAAACGTGTTAATAATGGTATAAAGTGTTCCTAGATACTTCATTAAACGTTCTAATACTAGTATAAACTGTTCCTAGATACTTCATTAAACGTTCTAATAATGGTATAAAGTGTTCCTAGATACTTCATTAAACGTTCTAATACTAGTATAAACTGTTCCTAGATACTTCATTAAACGTTCTAATACTAGTATAAAGTGTTCCTAGATACTTCATTAAACGTTCTAATACTAGTAAAAACTGTTCCTAGATACTTCATTAAACGTGTTAATAATGGTATAAACTGTTCCTAGATACTTCATTAAACGTTCTAATACTAGTATAAACTGTTCCTAGATACTTCATTAAACGTTCTAATAATGGTATAAAGTGTTCCTAGATACTTCACTAAACGTTCTAATACTAGTATAAACTGTTTCTAGATACTTCATTAAACGTGTTAATACTAGTATAAACTGTTCCTAGATACTTCATTAAACGTGTTAATAATGGTATAAACTGTTCCTAGATACTTCATTAAACGTTCTAATACTAGTATAAACTGTTCCTAGATACTTCATTAAACGTGTTAATAATGGTATAAAGTGTTCCTAGATACTTCATTAAACGTTCTAATACTAGTATAAACTGTTCCTAGATACTTCATTAAACGTGTTAATAATGGTATAAACTTTTCCTAGATACTTCATTAAACGTTCTAATACTAGTATAAACTGTTCCTAGATACTTCATTAAACGCATTAATAATGGTATAAAGTGTTCCTAGATACTTCATTAAACGTTCTAATACTAGTATAAACTGTTCCTAGATACTTCATTAAACGTTCTAATACTAGTATAAAGTGTTCCTAGATACTTCATTAAACGTGTTAATAATGGTATAAACTGTTCCTAGATACTTCATTAAACGTGTTAATAATGGTATAAACTGTTCCTAGATACTTCATTAAACGTTCTAATACTAGTATAAACTGTTCCTAGATACTTCATTAAACGTGTTAATAATGGTATAAAGTGTTCCTAGATACTTCATTAAACGTTCTAATACTAGTATAAACTGTTCCTAGATTACTTCATTACTAGTATAAAGTGTTCCTAGATACTTCATTAAACGTTCTAATACTAGTATAAACTGTTCCTAGATACTTCATTAAATAATACTAGTATAAAGTGTTCCTAGATACTTCATTAAACGTTCTAATACTAGTATAAACTGTTCCTAGATACTTCATTAAACGTGTTAATAATGGTATAAAGTGTTCCTAGATACTTCATTAAACGTTCTAATACTAGTATAAACTGTTTCCTAGATACTTCATTAAACGTGTTAATACTAGTATAAACTGTTCCTAGATACTTCATTAAACGTGTTAATAATGGTATAAACTGTTCCTAGATACTTCATTAAACGTTCTAATACTAGTATAAACTGTTCCTAGATACTTCATTAAACGTGTTAATAATGGTATAAAGTGTTCCTAGATACTTCATTAAACGTTCTAATACTAGTATAAACTGTTCCTAGATACTTCATTAAACGTGTTAATAATGGTATAAACTTTTCCTAGATACTTCATTAAACGTTCTAATACTAGTATAAACTGTTCCTAGATACTTCATTAAACGTGTTAATAATGGTATAATGTGTTCCTAGATACTTCATTAAACGTTCTAATACAAGTATAAACTGTTTCTAGATACTTCATTAAACGTTCTAATACTAGTATAAAGTGTTCCTAGATACTTCATTAAACGTGTTAATAATGGTATAAACTGTTCCTAGATACTTCATTAAACGTGTTAATAATGGTATAAACTGTTCCTAGATACTTCATTAAACGTTCTGATACTAGTATAAACTGTTCCTAGATACTTCATTAAACGTGTTAATAATGGTATAAAGTGTTCCTAGATACTTCATTAAACGTTCTAATACTAGTATAAACTGTTCCTAGATACTTCATTAAACTAGTATAAAGTGTTCCTAGATACTTCATTAAACGTTCTAATACTAGTATAAACTGTTCCTAGATACTTCATTTACTAAGTATAAAGTGTTCCTAGATACTTCATTAAACGTTCTAATACTAGTATAAACTGTTCCTAGATACTTCATTAAACGTGTTAATAATGGTATAAAGTGTTCCTAGATACTTCACTAAACGTTCTAATACTAGTATAAACTGTTCCTAGATACTTCATTACTAGTATAAACTGTTCCTAGATACTTCATTAAACGTTCTAATACTAGTATAAACTGTTCCTAGATACTTCATTAAACGTTCTAATAATGGTATAAACTGTTCCTAGATACTTCATTAAACGTTCTAATAGTAGTATAAACTGTTCCTAGATACTTCATTAAACGTGTTAATAATGGTATAAAGTGTTCCTAGATACTTCAATAAACGTTCTAATACTAGTATAAACTGTTCCTAGATACTTCATTACTAGTATAAAGTGTTCCTAGATACTTCATTAAACGTGTTAATACTAGTATAAACTGTTCCTAGATACTTCATTAAACGTGTTAATAATGGTATAAAGTGTTCCTAGATACTTCATTAAACGTTCTAATACTAGTATAAACTGTTCCTAGATACTTCATTAAACGTTCTGATACTAGTATAAACTGTTCCTAGATACTTCATTAAACGTGTTAATAATGGTATAAAGTGTTCCTAGATACTTCATTAAACGTTCTAATACTAGTATAAACTGTTCCTAGATACTTCATTAAACGTTCTAATACTAGTATAAACTGTTCCTAGATACTTCATTAAACGTGTTAATAATGGTATAAACTGTTCCTAGATACTTCATTAAACGTTCTAATACTAGTATAAAGTGTTCCTAGATACTTCACTAAACGTTCTAATACTAGTATAAACTGTTTCTAGATACTTCATTACTAGTATAAAGTGTTCCTAGATACTTCATTAAACGTGTTAATACTAGTATAAAGTGTTCCTAGATACTTCATTAAACGTGTTAATAATGGTATAAAGTGTTCCTAGATACTTCATTAAACGTTCTAATACTAGTATAAACTGTTCCTAGATACTTCATTAAACGTGTTAATACTAGTATAAAGTGTTCCTAGATACTTCATTAAACGTGTTAATAATGGTATAAAGTGTTCCTAGATACTTCATTAAACGTTCTAATACTAGTATAAACTGTTCCTAGATACTTCATTAAACGTTCTAATACTAGTATAAACTGTTCCTAGATACTTCATTAAACGTGTTAATAATGGTATAAACTGTTCCTAGATACTTTATTAAACGTGTTAATAATGGTAAAAACTGTTCCTAGATACTTTATTAAACGTGTTAATAATGGTAAAAACTGTTCCTAGATACTTCATTACTAGTATAAAGTGTTCCTAGATACTTCATTAAACGTTCTAATACTAGTATAAACTGTTCCTAAATACTTCATTACTAGTATAAAGTGTTCCTAGATACTTCATTAAACGTTCTGATACTAGTATAAACTGTTCCTAGATACTTCATTAAACGTGTTAATAATGGTATAAAGTGTTCCTAGATACTTCACTAAACGTTCTAATACTAGTATAAACTGTTCCTAGATACTTCATTACTAGTATAAAGTGTTCCTAGATACTTCATTAAACGTTCTAATAATGGTATAAACTGTTCCTAGATACTTCATTAAACGTTCTAATACTAGTATAAACTGTTCCTAGATACTTCATTAAACGTGTTAATAATGGTATAAACTCTTCCTAGATACTTCATTAAACGTTCTAATACTAGTAAAAACTGTTCCTAGATACTTTATTAAACGTGTTAATAATGGTATAAAGTGTTCCGAGATACTTTATTAAACGTGTTAATAATGGTATAAAGTGTTCCTAGATACTTCATTAAACGTGTTAATAATGGTATAAACTGTTCCTAGATACTTCATTAAACGTTCTAATACTAGTATAAACTGTTCCTAGATACTTCATTAAACGTGTTAATAACGGTATAAACTGTTCCTAGATACTTCATTAAACGTTCTAATACTAGTATAAACTGTTCCTAGATACTTCATTAAACGTTCTAATAATGGTATAAACTGTTCCTAGATACTTCATTAAACGTTCTAATACTAGTATAAACTGTTCCTAGATACTTCATTAAACGTGTTAATAATGGTATAAAGTGTTCCTAGATACTTCAATAAACGTTCTAATACTAGTATAAACTGTTCCTAGATACTTCATTAAACGTTCTGATACTAGTATAAACTGTTCCTAGATACTTCATTAAACGTGTTAATAATGGTATAAACTGTTCCTAGATACTTCATTAAACGTTCTAATACTAGTATAAACTGTTCCTAGATACTTCATTAAACGTGTTAATAATGGTATAAACTGTTCCTAGATACTTCATTAAACGTTCTAATACTAGTATAAACTGTTCCTAGATACTTCATTAAACGTTCTAATAATGGTATAAACTGTTCCTAGATACTTCATTAAACGTTCTAATACTAGTATAAACTGTTCCTAGATACTTCATTAAACGTGTTAATAATGGTATAAAGTGTTCCTAGATACTTCATTAAACGTTCTAATACTAGTATAAACTGTTCCTAGATACTTCATTAAACGTTCTGATACTAGTATAAACTGTTCCTAGATACTTCATTAAACGTGTTAATAATGGTATAAAGTGTTCCTAGATACTTCATTAAACGTTCTAATACTAGTATAAACTGTTCCTAGATACTTCATTAAACGTTCTAATACTAGTATAAAGTGTTCCTAGATACTTCATTAAACGTGTTAATAATGGTATAAACTGTTCCTAGATACTTCATTAAACGTTCTAATACCAGTATAAACTGTTCCTAGATACTTCACTAAACGTTCTAATACTAGTATAAACTGTTTCTAGATACTTCATTACTAGTATAAAGTGTTCCTAGATACTTCATTAAACGTGTTAATACTAGTATAAAGTGTTCCTAGATACTTCATTAAACGTTTAATAATGGTATAAAGTGTTCCTAGATACTTCATTAAACGTTCTAATACTAGTATAAACTGTTCCTAGATACTTCATTAAACGTGTTAATACTAGTATAAAGTGTTCCTAGATACTTCATTAAACGTATTAATAATGGTATAAAGTGTTCCTAGATACTTCATTAAACGTTCTAATACTAGTATAAACTGTTCCTAGATACTTCATTAAACGTTCTAATACTAGTATAAACTGTTCCTAGATACTTCATTAAACGTGTTAATAATGGTATAAACTGTTCCTAGATACTTCATTAAACGTGTTAATAATGGTATAAACTGTTCCTAGATACTTTATTAAACGTGTTAATAATGGTATAAAGTGTTCCGAGATACTTTATTAAACGTGTTAATAATGGTATAAAGTGTTCCTAGATACTTCATTAAACGTTCTAATACTAGTATAAACTGTTCCTAGATACTTCATTAAACGTGTTAATAATGGTATAAACTGTTCCTAGATACTTCATTAAATGTTCTAATACTAGTATAAACTGTTCCTAGATACTTCATTAAACGTTCTAATAATGGTATAAACTGTTCCTAGATACTTCATTAAACGTTCTAATACTAGTATAAACTGTTCCTAGATACTTCATTAAACGTGTTAATAATGGTATAAACTGTTCCTAGATACTTCATTAAACGTTCTAATACTAGTAAAAACTGTTCCTAGATACTTCATTAAACGTGTTAATAATGGTATAAAGTGTTCCTAGATACTTCATTAAACGTTCTAATACTAGTATAAACTGTTCCTAGATACTTCATTAAACGTTCTAATACTAGTATAAAGTGTTCCTAGATAATTCATTAAACGTGTTAATAATGGTATAAACTGTTCCTAGATACTTCATTAAACGTTCTAATACCAGTATAAAGTGTTCCTAGATACTTCACTAAACGTTCTAATACTAGTATAAACTGTTTCTAGATACTTCATTACTAGTATAAAGTGTTCCTAGATACTTCATTAAACGTTCTAATACTAGTAAAAACTGTTCCTAGATACTTTATTAAACGTGTTAATAATGGTATAAAGTGTTCCGAGATACTTTATTAAACGTGTTAATAATGGTATAAAGTGTTCCGAGATACTTTATTAAACGTGTTAATAATGGTATAAAGTGTTCCTAGATACTTCATTAAACGTTCTAATACTAGTATAAACTGTTCCTAGATACTTCATTAAACGTGTTAATAATGGTATAAACTGTTCCTAGATACTTCATTAAACGTTCTAATACTAGTATAAACTGTTCCTAGATACTTCATTAAACGTTCTAATAATGGTATAAACTGTTCCTAGATACTTCATTAAACGTTCTAATACTAGTATAAACTGTTCCTAGATACTTCATTAAACGTGTTAATAATGGTATAAACTGTTCCTAGATACTTCATTAAACGTTCTAATACTAGTAAAAACTGTTCCTAGATACTTTATTAAACGTGTTAATAATGGTATAAAGTGTTCCTAGATACTTCATTAAACGTGTTAATAATGGTATAAAGTGTTCCTAGATACTTCATTAAACGTGTTAATAATGGTATAAAGTGTTCCTAGATACTTCATTAAACGTTCTAATACTAGTATAAACTGTTCCTAGATACTTCATTAAACGTGTTAATAATGGTATAAACTGTTCCTAGATACTTCATTAAACGTTCTAATACTAGTATAAACTGTTCCTAGATACTTCATTAAACGTTCTAATAATGGTATAAACTGTTCCTAGATACTTCATTAAACGTTCTAATACTAGTATAAACTGTTCCTAGATACTTCATTAAACGTGTTAATAATGGTATAAAGTGTTCCTAGATACTTCAATAAACGTTCTAATACTAGTATAAACTGTTCCTAGATACTTCATTACTAGTATAAAGTGTTCCTAGATACTTCATTAAACGTGTTAATACTAGTATAAACTGTTCCTAGATACTTCATTAAACGTGTTAATAATGGTATAAAGTGTTCCTAGATACTTCAATAAACGTTCTAATACTAGTATAAACTGTTCCTAGATACTTCATTAAACGTTCTAATACTAGTATAAACTGTTCCTAGATACTTCATTAAACGTGTTAATAATGGTATAAACTGTTCCTAGATACTTCATTAAACGTTCTAATACTAGTATAAACTGTTCCTAGATACTTCATTAAACGTTCTAATACTAGTATAAAGTGTTCCTAGATACTTCATTAAACGTGTTAATAATGGTATAAACTGTTCCTAGATACTTCATTAAACGTTCTAATACTAGTATAAAGTGTTCCTAGATACTTCATTAAACGTTCTAATACTAGTATAAACTGTTTCTAGATACTTCATTACTAGTATAAAGTGTTCCTAGATACTTCATTAAACGTGTTAATACTAGTATAAAGTGTTCCTAGATACTTCATTAAACGTATTAATAATGGTATAAAGTGTTCCTAGATACTTCATTAAACGTTCTAATACTAGTATAAACTGTTCCTAGATACTTCATTAAACGTTCTAATACTAGTATAAACTGTTCCTAGATACTTCATTAAACGTGTTAATAATGGTATAAACTGTTCCTAGATACTTCATTAAACGTGTTAATAATGGTATAAACTGTTCCTAGATACTTCATTAAACGTGTTAATAATGGTATAAACTGTTCCTAGATACTTTATTAAACGTGTTAATAATGGTATAAACTGTTCCTAGATACTTCATTAAACGTGTTAATAATGGTATAAAGTGTTCCTAGATACTTCATTAAACGTTCTAATACTAGTATAAACTGTTCCTAGATACTTCATTAAACGTTCTAATACTAGTATAAACTGTTCCTAGATACTTCATTAAACGTTCTAATACTAGTATAAACTGTTTCTAGATACTTCATTAAACGTTCTAATACTAGTATAAAGTGTTCCTAGATACTTCATTAAACGTTCTAATACTAGTATAAACTGTTCCTAGATACTTCATTAAACGTGTTAATAATGGTATAAAGTGTTCCTAGATACTTCATTAAACGTTCTAATACTAGTATAAACTGTTCCTAGATACTTCATTAAACGTTCTGATACTAGTATAAACTGTTCCTAGATACTTCATTAAACGTGTTAATAATGGTATAAACTGTTCCTAGATACTTCATTAAACGTGTTAATAATGGTATAAACTGTTCCTAGATACTTCATTAAACGTGTTAATAATGGTATAAACTGTTCCTAGATACTTCATTAAACGTGTTAATAATGGTATAAACTGTTCCTAGATACTTCATTAAACGTGTTAATAATGGTATAAAGTGTTCCTAGATACTTCATTAAACGTTCTAATACTAGTATAAACTGTTCCTAGATACTTCATTAAACGTGTTAATAATGGTATAAACTGTTCCTAGATACTTCATTAAACGTTCTAATACTAGTATAAACTGTTCCTAGATACTTCATTAAACGTGTTAATAATGGTATAAACTGTTCCTAGATACTTCATTAAACGTGTTAATAATGGTATAAACTGTTCCTAGATACTTCATTAAACGTGTTAATAATGGTATAAAGTGTTCCTAGATACTTCATTAAACGTTCTAATACTAGTATAAACTGTTCCTAGATACTTCATTAAACGTGTTAATAATGGTATAAACTGTTCCTAGATACTTCATTAAACGTTCTAATACTAGTATAAACTGTTCCTAGATACTTCATTAAACGTTCTAATAATGGTATAAACTGTTCCTAGATACTTCATTAAACGTTCTAATACTAGTATAAACTGTTCCTAGATACTTCATTAAACGTGTTAATAATGGTATAAACTGTTCCTAGATACTTCATTAAACGTTCTAATACTAGTATAAACTGTTCCTAGATACTTCATTAAACGTGTTAATAATGGTATAAAGTGTTCCTAGATACTTCATTAAACGTTCTAATACTAGTAAAAACTGTTCCTAGATACTTTATTAAACGTGTTAATAATGGTATAAAGTGTTCCTAGATACTTCATTAAACGTTCTAATACTAGTAAAAACTGTTCCTAGATACTTTATTAAACGTGTTAATAATGGTATAAAGTGTTCCGAGATACTTTATTAAACGTGTTAATAATGGTATAAAGTGTTCCTAGATACTTCATTAAACGTGTTAATAATGGTATAAACTGTTCCTAGATACTTCATTAAACGTTCTAATACTAGTATAAACTGTTTCTAGATACTTCATTAAACGTTGTAATAATGGTATAAACTGTTCCTAGATACTTCATTAAACGTTCTAATACTAGTATAAACTGTTCCTAGATACTTCATTAAACGTTCTAATAATGGTATAAACTGTTCCTAGATACTTCATTAAACGTTCTAATACTAGTATAAACTGTTCCTAGATACTTCATTAAACGTGTTAATAATGGTATAAAGTGTTCCTAGATACTTCAATAAACGTTCTAATACTAGTATAAACTGTTCCTAGATACTTCATTACTAGTATAAAGTGTTCCTAGATACTTCATTAAACGTGTTAATACTAGTATAAACTGTTCCTAGATACTTCATTAAACGTGTTAATAATGGTATAAAGTGTTCCTAGATACTTCAATAAACGTTCTAATACTAGTATAAACTGTTCCTAGATACTTCATTAAACGTTCTGATACTAGTATAAACTGTTCCTAGATACTTCATTAAACGTGTTAATAATGGTATAA
This sequence comes from Tachypleus tridentatus, assembly GCF_004210375.1. Lineage (NCBI taxonomy): Eukaryota > Metazoa > Arthropoda > Merostomata > Xiphosura > Limulidae > Tachypleus > Tachypleus tridentatus. The sequence goes on from NC_134828.1 coordinate 12,263,261, forward strand.
AGTGTTCCTAGATACTTCATTAAACGTTCTAATACTAGTATAAACTGTTCCTAGATACTTCATTAAACGTTCTAATACTAGTATAAAGTGTTCCTAGATAATTCATTAAACGTGTTAATAATGGTATAAACTGTTCCTAGATACTTCATTAAACGTTCTAATACCAGTATAAAGTGTTCCTAGATACTTCACTAAACGTTCTAATACTAGTATAAACTGTTTCTAGATACTCATTAAACGTTCTAATACTAGTATAAAGTGTTCCTAGATACTTCATTAAACGTGTTAATACTAGTATAAAGTGTTCCTAGATACTTCATTAAACGTATTAATAATGGTATAAAGTGTTCCTAGATACTTCATTAAACGTTCTAATACTAGTATAAACTGTTCCTAGATACTTCATTAAACGTTCTAATACTAGTATAAACTGTTCCTAGATACTTTATTAAACGTGTTAATAATGGTATAAACTGTTCCTAGATACTTCATTAAACGTGTTAATAATGGTATAAACTGTTCCTAGATACTTTATTAAACGTGTTAATAATGGTATAAACTGTTCCTAGATACTTTATTAAACGTGTTAATAATGGTATAAACTGTTCCTAGATACTTCATTAAACGTGTTAATAATGGTATAAAGTGTTCCTAGATACTTCACTAAACGTTCTAATACTAGTATAAACTGTTCCTAGATACTTCATTAAACGTTCTAATACTAGTATAAACTGTTCCTAGATACTTCATTAAACGTTCTAATACTAGTATAAACTGTTCCTAGATACTTCATTAAACGTTCTAATACTAGTATAAAGTGTTCCTAGATACTTCATTAAACGTTCTAATACTAGTATAAACTGTTCCTAGATACTTCATTAAACGTGTTAATAATGGTATAAAGTGTTCCTAGATACTTCATTAAACGTTCTAATACTAGTATAAACTGTTCCTAGATACTTCATTAAACGTTCTAATACTAGTAAAAACTGTTCCTAGATACTTTATTAAACGTGTTAATAATGGTATAAACTGTTCCTAGATACTTTATTAAACGTGTTAATAATGGTATAAACTGTTCCTAGATACTTTATTAAACGTGTTAATAATGGTATAAACTGTTCCTAGATACTTTATTAAACGTGTTAATAATGGTAAAAACTGTTTCTAGATACTTTATTAAACGTGTTAATAATGGTATAAAGTGTTCCTAGATACTTCATTAAACGTTCTAATACTAGTATAAACTGTTCCTAGATACTTCATTAAACGTGTTAATAATGGTATAAACTGTTCCTAGATACTTCATTAAACGTTCTAATACTAGTAAAAACTGTTCCTAGATACTTTATTAAACGTGTTAATAATGGTATAAAGTGTTCCGAGATACTTTATTAAACGTGTTAATAATGGTATAAAGTGTTCCTAGATACTTCATTAAACGTGTTAATAATGGTATAAAGTGTTCCTAGATACTTCATTAAACGTTCTAATACTAGTATAAACTGTTCCTAGATACTTCATTAAACGTGTTAATAATGGTATAAACTGTTCCTAGATACTTCATTAAACGTTCTAATACTAGTATAAACTGTTCCTAGATACTTCATTAAACGTTCTAATAATGGTATAAACTGTTCCTAGATACTTCATTAAACGTTCTAATACTAGTATAAACTGTTCCTAGATACTTCATTAAACGTGTTAATAATGGTATAAACTGTTCCTAGATACTTCATTAAACGTTCTAATACTAGTATAAACTGTTCCTAGATACTTCATTAAACGTGTTAATAATGGTATAAAGTGTTCCTAGATACTTCATTAAACGTTCTAATACTAGTATAAACTGTTCCTAGATACTTCATTAAACGTGTTAATAATGGTATAAAGTGTTCCTAGATACTTCATTAAACGTTCTAATACTAGTAAAAACTGTTCCTAGATACTTTATTAAACGTGTTAATAATGGTATAAAGTGTTCCGAGATAGTTTATTAAACGTGTTAATAATGGTATAAACTGTTCCTAGATACTTCATTAAACGTGTTAATAATGGTATAAACTGTTCCTAGATACTTCATTAAACGTTCTAATACTAGTATAAACTGTTCCTAGATACTTCATTAAACGTTGTAATAATGGTATAAAGTGTTCCTAGATACTTCATTAAACGTTCTAATACTAGTATAAACTGTTCCTAGATACTTCATTAAACGTTCTAATACTAGTATAAACTGTTCCTAGATACTTCATTAAACGTTCTAATAATGGTATAAACTGTTCCTAGATACTTCATTAAACGTTCTAATACTAGTATAAACTGTTCCTAGATACTTCATTAAACGTTCTAATACTAGTATAAACTGTTCCTAGATACTTCATTAAACGTGTTAATAATGGTATAAAGTGTTCCTAGATACTTCATTAAACGTTCTAATACTAGTATAAACTGTTCCTAGATACTTCATTAAACGTTCTAATAATGGTATAAAGTGTTCCTAGATACTTCATTAAACGTTCTAATACTAGTATAAACTGTTCCTAGATACTTCATTAAACGTTCTAATACTAGTATAAACTGTTCCTAGATACTTCATTAAACGTTCTAATAATGGTATAAACTGTTCCTAGATACTTCATTAAACGTTCTAATACTAGTATAAACTGTTCCTAGATACTTCATTAAACGTTCTAATACTAGTATAAACTGTTCCTAGATACTTCATTAAACGTGTTAATAATGGTATAAAGTGTTCCTAGATACTTCATTAAACGTTCTAATACTAGTATAAACTGTTCCTAGATACTTCATTAAACGTTCTAATAATGGTATAAAGTGTTCCTAGATACTTCATTAAACGTTCTAATACTAGTATAAACTGTTCCTAGATACTTCATTAAACGTTCTAATACTAGTATAAACTGTTCCTAGATACTTCATTAAACGTTCTAATACTAGTAAAAACTGTTCCTAGATACTTCATTAAACGTGTTAATAATGGTATAAAGTGTTCCTAGATACTTCATTAAACGTTCTAATACTAGTATAAACTGTTCCTAGATACTTCATTAAACGTTCTAATAATGGTATAAAGTGTTCCTAGATACTTCATTAAACGTTCTAATACTAGTATAAACTGTTCCTAGATACTTCATTAAACGTTCTAATACTAGTATAAACTGTTCCTAGATACTTCATTAAACGTTCTAATAATGGTATAAACTGTTCCTAGATACTTCATTAAACGTTCTAATACTAGTATAAACTGTTCCTAGATACTTCATTAAACGTTCTAATACTAGTATAAACTGTTCCTAGATACTTCATTAAACGTTCTAATACTAGTAAAAACTGTTCCTAGATACTTCATTAAACGTGTTAATAATGGTATAAAGTGTTCCTAGATACTTCATTAAACGTTCTAATACTAGTATAAACTGTTCCTAGATACTTCATTAAACGTTCTAATAATGGTATAAAGTGTTCCTAGATACTTCATTAAACGTTCTAATACTAGTATAAACTGTTCCTAGATACTTCATTAAACGTTCTAATAATGGTATAAAGTGTTCCTAGATACTTCATTAAACGTTCTAATAATGGTATAAAGTGTTCCTAGATACTTCATTAAACGTTCTAATACTAGTATAAACTGTTCCTAGATACTTCATTAAACGTTCTAATAATGGTATAAAGTGTTCCTAGATACTTCATTAAACGTTCTAATAATGGTATAAACTGTTCCTAGATACTTCATTAAACGTTCTAATACTAGTATAAACTGTTCCTAGATACTTCATTAAACGTTCTAATAATGGTATAAAGTGTTCCTAGATACTTCATTAAACGTTCTAATAATGGTATAAAGTGTTCCTAGATACTTCATTAAACGTTCTAATACTAGTATAAACTGTTCCTAGATACTTCATTAAACGTTCTAATAATGGTATAAAGTGTTCCTAGATACTTCATTAAACGTTCTAATACTAGTATAAAGTGTTCCTAGATACTTCATTAAACGTGTTAATACTAGTATAAACTGTTCCTAGATACTTCATTAAACGTTCTAATACTAGTATAAACTGTTCCTAGATACTTCATTAAACGTTCTAATACTAGTATAAACTGTTCCTAGATACTTCATTAAACGTGTTAATAATAATATATACTGTTCCTAGATACTTTATAAAACGTATTAATAATTAGAAAGGATGAATATGTGGGACTGGCCCGTATAGTGGTGTCTGACAACCAGGTTACTAGCCTTTCACGTAAAATATATTTAGAAAACGAATAAGTTTGTAAAATGTGAACATAGCAATGATACGTCCATTATCATGTGTTACCAGTGAAACAATACTTCCACACCACCGTACCATGTATGGGGTAACGTTAATGATACGTCCATTATCATGTGTTACCAGTGAAACAATACTTCCACACCACCGTACCGTGTATGGGGTAACGTTAATGATACGTCCATTATCATGTGTTACCAGTGAAACAATACTTCCACACCACCGTACCGTGTATGGGGTAACGTTATAGTTCTAAAGATATCGGTTCGATTTATAGGGTTTGATATAATCTCTTCTTACTACAGAAACGCAGTATATATAAAATCTGATTAAAGAGTTAGATGTATGGTGGAGAGAGGGTGACATTAAGACAGGCCTGTGATCTTAAACTTCGTAACAGTTGATTCGGTTTTACAAACAGAGTTTCATTAATCAGCTACGCAAATTTCGAAACAAACGTGTGTTGTTTTTTCTTTTACAAATCTGGAAGAAAAACTCTTTACTTGAAACAGTATATTATTTTGTTTATCATAATGAACATATTTTATTATTATGTTTGGGTCCTAGAACGATCGGTAAGACTCTAATCACGACAGGTCTAAAGAAATGTATAGCTAGTTGTTGTCAACATTTTAAGTATAACAAATTGTGATCCAATGTCAATGTCAAACTTCATATGACGTTTTGTGGAAACTCTGTAGGTGATGGAGAAAAATGAATATTATACAAAGTTGAGGAATTACTGTACGACATGTAACAATTTCAAGACAATAAAACCATTGCAGGCCTATTTTATTAAAGAACAAATAATGGATAGAAATAGTGAGCTGGTCACTATGAATTATGTAAGTTACGAGGAATGAAAAATGCTCTATCCACTACAGGTATCGAAACTTGGATTCTCACGATGTGCCACTGGTGGGCATTCGAATTGTAAAATACGTTCGGCAATTTTCTTAGTTTTGAGATATTACTGTTAGAAGGCGTCTTTGTTTGTTTGTTTGTTTTGGAATTTTGCGCAAAGCTACACGAGGGCTATCTGCGCTAGGTGTCCCTAATTTAGCAGTGTAAGACTAGAGGGAAGGGAGCTAATCATCACCACCCACCGCCAACTGTTTTACCAACGAATAGTGAGATTGACCATTACATTATAAGGCGAGCATCTTTGGTGTGACGGGGATTCGAGCCCGCGAGCCTCGGCTTACCAGTCGAGTGCCTTAACCACCTGGCTATTGAAGAAATGAAGGATGTACATCATTATAACCGGATATACGTTGTAGTGAACTATCTACTATGTAATAACGTGATGTTACAAAGCACAATACGTGAGGATACTTAGGAAACAATATGTATGTTACAGAAAATTAGGAGAAATGATATGTTAATTTCACATAGCATTGAGGTGACGTATTCTGTGCTATAAATAGATTCACATATGTATAATAGAGAGTTCGATTATTTAGTGGTTGGTAGAAGCTACGTTTTAACCCCATATGACTTCATATGAATTTCACTATATATTTTATAAACCTTTTGGCCAAGGTATGTCTAAAGGAAACGGAAACAATATGATGAAGGAGTACATTATACCTTATATAATCACTCCTAAATATGTATTTTATCTTATTAAAGAATATGAGTGAGTTTTCTCCAGTTGAAAACACTATAAACAGTTTTGGATCTTTGTATTCTATGTACTAGAAATAGACTTTAAATACTTGGCAAGGGAACAACTGTAGAACATGATTTTCAATTAAGGTAAAAACAACATGAAGAAACCACATCACAAAGTACTATTAAGGTAAAAACAACATGAAGAAACCACATCACAAAGTACCATTAAGGTAAAAACAACATGAAGAAACCACATCACAAAGTACTATTAAGGTAAAAACAACATGAAGAAACCACATCACAAAGTACATGGAAGAAAAGGTACCATTAAAAAACAACATGAAGAAACCACATCACAAAGTACTGTTAAGGTGAAGAAACCACATCACAAAGTTACCATTAAAAACAACATGAAGAAACCACATCACAAAGTACCATTTTTATTTAAAGTTTTCACAACGTACATTTTCTTGTCACTGTTACATGAAACGCACTTTTCTGTTCTTTAATTTGTAGGAAAATAATTCAGCTATATTTTGGTCAAGAGGTCATTCAGGAAAAGTGATTTGTTGATCACTTCACAACAACTACAGGATAAACTCTTGACACAGTAAGTAACTTAATCAGAGAAAATACGGTGACGTTTTTTGTTTTTTTTAAATCAGATTTGTGGGCAGTTTTTCAGGCACAAGGGGATTCTATCACAGTTACTCTGCACCCTGGTAGGTTAGCTCTATCTTTTATAATGACAAAAGTTGAGAAATCACGAACCTCCAAGACCCTTAAAGAAATTCCTCAAAAATTAATTAACACAGGTGGTTGAGCCTAAATAGACATGTTAAAAGGGCGACTAATCAACAAGGGTACTTACCTTATGGCATGTAATTCAACAAGGATACTTTACCTTATGGCATGTAATCCAACAAGGGTACTTTACCTTATGACATGTAATCCAACAAGGGTACTTTACCTTATGGCATGTAATCCAACAAGGGTACTTTACCTTATGGCATGTAATCCAACAAGGGTACTTTACCTTATGGCACGTAATCCAACAAGGGTACTTACCTTATGGCATGTAATCCAACAAGGGTACTTATCTTATGGCATGTAATCCAACAAGGGTACTTACCTTAAGGTATGTAATCAATAAGGGTAATTACATTAAAGTATACGATCGACAAGGATAATTACAATAAAGTATGTATATCAACATTAAAGTATATAATCAACAAAGGGTAACTACCTTAAGGTATTTAATCAACAAGGGTAACTACCTTAAGGTATTTAATCAACAAGGGTAACTACCTTAAGGTATTTATTGAATAAAAACAACTACATTAAAGTACCCAAACCAGAAGTATCGATTTCACCAAGTATACAATCAACAGGTTTAGCTTTTCTAAAATACACAAACAAAATAACAAAAATCAAACAACCTGATACACACCACAGGTTAAACATGTAAACTATACTAAAATATACTAATGTAGTAGATACATAAAAACATTAGAAATTGTAGGCGTAAATATGATTTAGAAAATTCGTGAATGTGACTTTCATAACAGCAAAGAAAACTGTGATAGAAACTATAAAAAGTCACTGTGTTTACAGGTGACAAGGGTAGCTATCACGAAATTTACAAGTGACAAGGGTAGCTATCACGAAATTTACAAGTGACAAGGGTAGCTATCACGAAATTTACAAGTGACAAGGGTAGCTATCACGAAATTTACAAGTGGGAAGGGTAGCTATCACGAAATTTACAAGTGACAAGGGTAGCTATCACGAAATTTACAAGTGACAAGGGTAGCTATCACGAAATTTACAAGTGACAAGGGTAGCTATCACGAAATTTACAAGTGACAAGGGTAGCTATCACGAAATTTACAAGTGGGAAGGGTAGCTATCACGAAATTTACAAGTGACAAGGGTAGCTATCACGAAATTTACAAGTGACAAGGGTAGCTATCACGAAATTTACAAGTGACAAGGGTAGCTATCACAGAAATTTACAAGTGGGAAGGGTAGCTATCACAGAAATTTACAAGTGACAAGGGTAGCTATCACGAAATTTACAAGTGACAAGGGTAGCTATCACGAAATTTACAAGTGACAAGGGTAGCTATCACGAAATTTACAAGTGGGAAGGGTAGCTATCACGAAATTTACAAGTGACAAGGGTAGCTATCACGAAATTTACAAGTGACAAGGGTAGCTATCACGAAATTTACAAGTGACAAGGGTAGCTATCACGAAATTTACAAGTGACAAGGGTAGCTATCACGAAATTTACAAGTGACAAGGGTAGCTATCACGAAATTTACAAGTGACAAGGGTAGCTATCATGAAATTTACAAGTGACAAGGGTAGCTATCACGAAATTTACAAGTGACAAGGGTAGCTATCACAGAAATTTACAAGTGACAAGGGTAGCTATCACGAAATTTACAAGTGGGAAGGGTAGCTATCACAGAAATTTACAAGTGACAAGGGTAGCTATCACGAAATTTACAAGTGACAAGGGTAGCTATCACGAAATTTACAAGTGACAAGGGTAGCTATCACGAAATTTACAGGTGACAAGGGTAGCTATCACGAAATTTACAGGTGACAAGGGTAGCTATCACGAAATTTACAAGTGACAAGGGTAGCTATCACAGAAATTTACAAGTGACAAGGGTAGCTATCACAGAAATTTACAAGTGACAAGGGTAGCTATCATGAAATTTACAAGTGACAAGGGTAGCTATCACGAAATTTACAAGTGACAAGGGTAGCTATCACGAAATTTACAAGTGGGAAGGGTAGCTATCACGAAATTTACAAGTGACAAGGGTAGCTATCACGAAATTTACAAGTGACAAGGGTAGCTATCACGAAATTTACAAGTGACAAGGGTAGCTATCACGAAATTTACAAGTGACAAGGGTAGCTATCACGAAATTTACAAGTGACAAGGGTGGTTGTTATGAAGGTTATAAGTGGGAAGGGTAGCTACGACAAAGTTTACAAGTTATAAGTGTAACCATCACAAAATGTACAAGTTACAAGAGTAACTATCAAAGCTTACAAGAGACAAGGGTAACTATCAAAGTCAGAAGAATAGCTGTCACCAAATTTACAAGTGACAAGAGTAACTTGTCAGAGAAGGGCATCACTGACAACGTTTACAAGTTATGTAGGTAGCTGCCACATGTAACAAGGATAACTGTTACAAAGTTTACAAGTTAAAAAGAGTAGCTCTCATAAAAATGACAAATTAAAGGTGTATATATTACAAACCTTTCAAATTACAATGATGTTTCCAAGAGATACAAATTACGAGGATAATTAATTAATACTAATAAATTTACGAATGACTACACTAAATAATTTAAAAAATTACTGATAATTATATGGTGATACGTTTCTAAATTATTATAATAATATCGTATCAACATTAATCTGTTGTTATGTAAAAGATCGTACGGTTTACAAACACAAACTGAAAGTAAAAGATAAGTACCAGTGATGTAAAACGTGGTCTGTTTTAGTGTTTGTAGAGAAGGAAGTTTAACAATAAAGTAAAATAATCGATTCCACAAAGTTGTGAACAGAAGCAACTTTCTCAGATTCCATAATCTGTGTTCCTTTTGTACAGACAATGCTCCAGGTTTGTGGACGGTGGAATATAAATTATGTAAGTGGGTAATTTAAATCGCTATATATTTACCAATTTTTTTAACTTATTTGATGACACGTTTAAATCCAGTCAAGTTTGGCCTGAATAATGTGGGCTAATTTAAAATATTGTAACTTTGATGCTTGGAAGAAGTGGATATTCTGCGCCATTGTCAACAAGCTCGTCCGAATCGTGGAAATCACTAAAATGGTCTCTTTCCAAGCCACTGTTATTGGTCACTACCCGGCTGTTCTCAGCCACTATGCTAAGCCTTGCCCTTCGACAACTAGAACTGGGGCTGGTCTCTCGAGACGTACCTGCAGAAGTTGACACAAAGTTGGGGAAGCCCAATGTGGACGTTTGGTGACTCACGGGAAGGCTGAAACAAAGAAATATACAATTATTTTTAAAATGTCTTTTCAGTAGTTCATTTCAAGGTATTGTCCGACAGTGATTGTTTTCTGTGATATACATGAATGATTATTCACGCTGGTCCGATTGTGCTGCGGGTAAGCAGTGCAACCTGACGTTAGCTTTTCAACCCCCATTTTGGTAGCAAAGGCCGAAGTTAATAAATTAACTAGTAAAACAATAAACAAATTATATTATTAAAACAGCATAAAACCCAACCAAGTTATAAAAATAAGTGTAACTCCACACATTAAAATTACCCGTAGAGCTTACTGTAATTACCAGTCCCCCGCTAATACAGTGGTAAGTGTACGGATTTACAAGACTAAAATTAGAGGTTCGATTTCCCCTCCGTCGACTCATAAGATATTCCGACATAGCTTTGCTATAAGAAAACTAAAAATATTCATCAGAAATAACAAACAAAACATTTTCGATTCTTATTTCTTTATATTTACGTGATAAATGTTTATATTTACCCAAAAACATTTTAATAATTCCATTGATTTTTCATTAAAACCGTTAAATATTAATTTTTACATCAGTATTTCAACATTAATTATGAAATACTGTAATTTTATCACACATTTTACAGAACTTGAGATCATATGTGAGGTTATAATATTCGTAATAGAACAATATGCGATATTAGTAGAGGGTTGCCTACTAAAAAGGCCCGGCATGGCTAGATGGGTTAAGGCGTGTGACTCGTACTCTTAGGGGCCCGCGTTCGAATCCCCGTAACCCCAAACATACTCACCCTTTCAGCCGTGGGGGAGTTATAATGTGACGGTCAATCCCACTATTCAATGGTAAAGAGTAGCCCAAGAATTGACGGCAGGTGATGTTGACTAGCTGCCTGCCCTCTTGTTTTACACTGCTAAATTAGGGACGGCTAGCACAGATAGCCCTCCTGTGGCTTTGCGCGAAATTCAAAAGAAAAAAACAAACAATACAGACAGAAAAACATGCTAATACTGTAAGCATTACTCAGATTTAAAAATAATAGTTTTATTTAAATCTGGGTTTAATCTATAAGGATTTAATTTTATAACTTCAAAATAAAGAAGCTCTCTTGTCGAAGTCTATTGATTTGTATATATTGTTTTATGGAAAGTCTAAGTTCTTGGTGTAAAGACGCCATATTTTAATATCGTTAACGTTAACTTACATTAAAGACAACAAATACTCAATAATAGGAATAACTGGGGATTGGAGGTGTTAAAAACCTTCCATTAACACCCCCCCCGTTAAAACTATCATCCACAAAGTTTTGTTAATACTGATACAGTGACGTAGGAATAGTTAGATGACAGACAAACAGACAGACACATAAATTTTTGTGCTTTGTGTATACGTGCTGAACTACCAGTGCTTTGTTCGGGTTATAAATTTGAAGAAGGTGTGTGATTAGATGATATGATAAATAAAACAAAAACTGTTACAGAATTAATTTATAACATATTATTACAGTAATCATTTTTACACACAAGTCTTAATGCCCTGCCACAGTGTTTCACGTGAGTAATTACAAAATGATCATTGGTTGCAGAAGTATCTTATGAGTTGAAGCTGAAAGGTTAAGATTAAAATAGCAAGATGGCATAACTCAAAAACTGCTCTTAATATCAGCCTTTGGTTGCTGTTGGAGAAGAAACTTCAACTAACTTTATGTAGCTCTGCAATAGTGGTGGTCATTTCTTCATTGCATTCCTTCAAAGAGATATACAAGAGGTTTCCGTGTTCTTCCCACACTGTTTGTATGTTGTGTCATAGAAAAAATAAAGTTAGAAAATTGATGTAAGGACATGGCGCTATCTATGCATGAGTTAACGTTAACTTACGTTAGAGATAATAAACACTCAATAACAACAGTAACGGAGGGTGAAGAGGTTTCGAACTCCCCCATTAACATGCTCTTGATACAGATTATGATTCCACAAAGTTTGGCTGAGACTGGCTCAGCGACGTCGGGGTAGTTAGGTAACGGATAAACAGACAGACATAGATTTCTGTGATAGATATATATGAAGTTCTTCTACTGGACTGACTATGGCTGTGTTTTGTAATATAAATACACTGCTGGCCAAAATCTTAAGGGCAATGATCATAAAGAAAAAAATATGCATTTTGCTTTGTTAGACTCAACCACTTATTTGAGTAGAGCTTCGAAAGATGAAAATAAGAAAAGGGAAAATAAAAATAAAAAACCTTTTAGCATTTAATAGGGAAAATGTGAACACTATGAAATTAGTCTAAATACTAGCTGGTCAAAAGTTTAAGCCCATACTGAAACGAAGCGTTAATCGGTAAACACGTAACGAAATTTAGTCATTTGTGTTCAAGCATTAGCGTTGTCAACATCTCCCACTGACATCTCCTGTATTACATTGAGTAAAAACATGGCAAAGGCTAAAACGTTGACAGAGTTTGAACGTGGCAGAATTGTCGAGCTGCAAAAGCAAAGTCTCTCTCAACGTGCCATCGCTGGTGAGATTGGGTGTAGTAAAACCGCTGTTGCAAATTTCTTAAAAAGAACCTGAGGGATACGGGTCGAGAATTTCAAGTGGTCGGCCCAAGAAAATTTCGCCGGCGTTGAACAAGAGAATTCGACGGGTTGTCCGGCAAGACACCAGCCGATCGTGGAACCAGATTAAGGCCCTTACGAACACAGAATGCAGCTCAAGAACAATAAGACGGCATCTACGAGAGAAAAGCTTTAAAAACCGTAAATGTCTTCAAAGGCCACGCCTTCTTCCACACCACGAAACGGCTCGGTTAAACTTTGCTGAAAAGCACCAACATGGGACGTAGAAAAGTGGAAGAAGGTTTTGTTCTCTTTCAACGTTACTAGTACGATAAAGATATCCCACCGGAGACATTTTCTACACGATACAGTGGAGGAGGATTCATCATGATCTGGCGTGGCTTTTCCTTCCATGGAACAATGGAGCTTCATGTTATACAGGGGCGTGAAACAGCAGCTGGCTACATTGGCATGTTGGAGAGAGCATCCTTATTGACTGAAGGCCCTTGCTTGTGTGGAAATGACTGGATCTTTCAGCAGAACAACGCTGCAATCCACAATGTCCGCAGGACAAAGGACTTTTTCATGGCGGATAACGTGATTCTCTTGGACCACCCAGCATGTTCGCCCGAACTGAACCCCATTGAAAATGTTTGGGGGTGGATGGCAAGGGAAGTCTATAGAAATGGACGTCAATTACAAACAGTGCATGATCTTCGTGAAGCCATCTTCACCACTTGGAATAACATTCCAGCCAGCCTTCTGCAAACACATATATCGACCATGCCAAAGCGAATCGAATATTTGCAGTTATTCGCAATGACGGCCGTGCAATTCGCTACTGAGACCTCTTGTTGGGCATTTCCTACCCTGTTTAGGACTTCTTTTGGGTATGGTCTAAACTTTTGACCAGCTAGTATTTAGGCTAATTTCATAGTGTTCACATTTTCCCTATTATATGCTTTTTATTTTTATTTTCCCTTTTCTTATTTTCATCTTTCGAAGCTCTACTCAAATAAGTGGTTGAGTCTAACAACACAAAATGCATATTTTTTCTTTATGTTCATTGGCCTTAAGATTTTGGCCAGCAGTGTATATGGGGTTTTTGACACTGAACTTACTGTTGTTGTAAAATATTACGAAACTATGCTTGAATAGTAGATCAGAAACGAGTGTTTCGACAGTTACTCTAAACATTATTCAACATAAGTTATCTTACTGTATCAGTTTATTTGCCCTACTTTCCTTAATATGTATAACTTTTGGATGCTCCATATTTTCCACAGTCTCAAAATCGTAATATTTTCAAAACACGTGAGACAGCTGAGCCACTTAAACAATAAATTCCAAATACGTATGTGTTTTATTGGAAGCAACTTTATTGACATTAGATCTCACAGATGAAAACAAAATTTTTAGAATTATTACTGAGAGTTTTCGCAACCATAAAGAAATTCTTTGTTTCATCGATCGAACTTTCACTCGGTCTCTAATACTTGTCTACAGTTTTACTGGTGAAATAACAATGCGATTGAGACAACTAGGCCTAAGGAAATAAAAAATTGCTGGTCACCTGACAATCACCGATACTTCTGAATATATATGTAAAAAAAAAAGATAAAATAGCTTCAAAAACAAGGAAATGAGTTGAATGAACCATTAGGCTTAGTGCTTAAGCTACTATAAGAACCAGATTATATGAAATGATTGTGCACGCAACGTGTGTCACTACTCTCCAACTGAAGTGTCATACAAACAAATATGTCACTACCTGCGTATTTTAAAACCTCATGTTTATCCTAAATGACTCGCGATAGACCTACAGTTTCTGTTCTTATGACCATGATCAAATAACGAGTTTCTACACTGAACTTAATATGTGTATACGGTTTGGAGGGACTTTATTCAACACAATGTATAATATTCAATGAAAATATTAAGTTTTCGCTACTTCTGTTCTTCAGTTCACCCAGGTTCTTACAAATAAAGAGTACTCATTCGGGAAGAGCATGCCATATTTTATATTATTTATAAAGTAGTTGCAATACTAGCTAGTAACTCAGATGCCAACTGGGAATAACAACACTAATACCAAATGCCTTTCACTTTGTTGATAGCATAATTAGTAGTTAGGGGGAATGTTTGACACTACATGATGATTGGCTGCAAGGGTTGTGACGATGATGTCATATTGTCAAGCATAGGGTACGTTGCTACGGAAATGGTTTCAGGCCGCTACGCCACTGGACAGTGGAAGTTGTCTGCTGTCAGAGAGCACTATGTTAGGCGTGGCATTATAGTTCCAGAGATACCAAACAAAAAGTGTTTTGTTATGGACACAAAGTAGCACCAGATGGCGTAATGGTATGATTAGCGTGCAGATAGTCCGCCAGTAAAAGGTGGTGTATGTCATTGGGTCATTAATTCTATAGTAACAATCAGTTTTAAAACTAACAGTTTAATCTAATTTGCATAACACTGTGTTTATAGTTCAGCTTTATAAGTGCCATCGTAGGATGACAACATATACCTACTAACAACGTGTCCTCTGGTTCCACTCTGTGAAACTATGACGTTATCGACGCTGGCGTGCCACACACTATGACATCATTAATTTTATCTCCTCCCACTAAAGCAGCCAATCAGTGCATATTCACATTTAGTTATACTGCACACTCTTGATGACGAGAAACCCATTTGACATAAAAATGTATCTCAGAACGGCTGGTATGGGTATTAACACTTTTATTCATAAGCAGAGAACGACGTTTCAACCTTCCTAGGTCATCTTCAGGTTAAGAAAGAGAGAATGTTTGAATGTGACCGTTGACGGACACGTGTGTTAGGGGCGAGAGTATAAACGGATACCGGATTATAGGGGGCGTTGCAGTTGGATGTTAGATTATTAATTAGTATAGGTATAAAGGTGTTTGTTCCTTTAATTTTGGTTTCAGTTGTTATATAAGTAGGGCTTCTTTGATTTTGCGTTTGTTTATATTTGTTTCCTTACTTAATATCTGGATGTTTTCTATGGTTATGTTGTGTTTATTTGATTTGCAGTGTTCAGAAACGCGTGCAGGTTTTATTGTGTTATTTGAATCTAGTTTCCATTTTTCTGCTTGTTTCTCAAATATAAAATTCATGGCAGTTGTTGCATTGTATTTTATAAATAATGTTGGTGTTGTGTTTGTCAGTGCAATTTTTACATAGTATGGACTTCAATTTCCTGATGTTGGTTATTTTTTTTCGCTGATGTCTGGAACATATGGTATACAGCAGTATAAGGTTTGGCAGTTTGTTGTATCTTGTGATTTATTATTGTTTGTTTGTTGTTTGTCAAGGTGTGTGTGTATAATTTTTTCCACGTTTTTTTAATGAAATTTGTTGATGTTGATAAAGTGTTGTTTTATTTTGTTAATTTCATCATTAATTTTATCTGGTGAACATAGTTTTGTGTCTGTGTTTATTTGGTTTCTTAATATGTTGAGTTTTAGTTTTGTTTCATGTGCTGAGTCCCAGTATAATCCAGTGTGGGTGAATTTTCTGTGGATTTCTGTTTTGAATTGTGTATCAGTTCTTGTGATCTTGAGATTAAGAAAAGCTATTTGGTTAGTTTTTTTCCTGTTCACAGGTAAACTTAATGTTGGGGTGTATCGAGTTAACGTGGTTGAAAAAACTAAGTATGTGTTCTGTAGATGTGAATCCAGCAATTGTATCATAAACATACCTGTACCAGAATAGTGGTGGGTGTAAGGCTGAACTGGTCGCTTGAGATTCAATCTATATCATAAAAATGTTGGCTAGAACTGGTGACACGGGATTCCCAGAATTAGACCATTTATTTGTAGGTAGTTTTGGTTATTGAAAATAGAGCTAGTTTTGGTGGTAGTGAATTCTATAAAGGTTGCTAATTGGTTGCTGGGGATGTGTATCCATGAGTTGGGGTCTTGGATATAAAGTTCTAAAGCTATCTTGCAGGCATCAGTTGTTAGGACTTCTGTAAGAGGGAAATTACATCTAAACTGACCATTAAGGCTTTATGATTTAGTTGATTAAGAATATATTTAAAGTTAAAAGAGTCTTTTAAAAGGGAGCTGGCTGATTTTACAGATTTTGAAAATGCCCATGTTCTATATTTACCGAGGTTCAGTTAAATGATTCGTAGGTCGACATAATAGGTCGTAGTGGACAATCAGGTTTGTGAGGTTTGAGGGTGCTGTATAGTTATGGTGTGTGTGAGTCGGTATTTCGTTAGTAAGAATAAATGTTTTCTGAGATTGTGTTGTTGTTTTTCCATTTGTAGTAGTATTTTGTTTAATTGGTTTCATCTGTTTTTTTGTGTTTATTAGTTTAAATTTGTTTGTATCTTACAAGATGTTCATTTTTTGAATGTATTCATTTGTGTTCATTATAACTATAGCTTTGCCTTTATCTGATTTTAGAATTTTGACGTTGTTGTCTTGTTTTAAGTTGTTTATAGAATTAATATCTTTTTGTGTGAGGTTGTTTTTTAGACTTCTTTTCTGTGAAATTATGTTGACAGTTTTGTGTGAAAATTCTTTAAAAAGTTGTTTAAGATACAGTTTTGATGTGTTTCAGAGAAATAGATGTTTTCAGTTCTACCTGGAAAGTTAGGTTGTTAGTTGCCGGTGGAATTTTTGTCGAAGTTGTCTTCTTCATGTTTTTCGTTGTTTTGTTGGTGTTTTCATTTTGTGTAGAGTGGATCACCAGCCTTCTAGCTAGGTCTTCCAGACAGGCTTTCATTTCGATGGATGGAATATTTCTACGTGTTACTGCGAAGTTGGGTCCTTTGTTGAGTAGATGTATTTCTTTATTGCTTAATTTTCGGTCGGATCTGTTGTCGCCTCAGTTTATCTAGTTTCTTGTTGTTGTCACCTTAGTTTATCTAGTTTCTTGTTGTTGTCACCTTAGTTTATCTAGTTTCTTGTTGTTGTCACCTTAGTTTACCTAGTTTCTTGTTGTTGTCACCTTAGTTTATCTAGTTTCTTGTTGTTGTCACCTTAGTTTATCTAGTTTCTTGTTGTTGTCACCTTAGTTTATCTAGTTTCTTGTTGTTGTCACCTTAGTTTATCTAGTTTCTTGTTGTTGGTACCTTAGTTTATCTAGTTTCTTGTTGTTGTCACCTTAGTTTATCTAGTTTCTTGTTGTTGTCACCTTAGTTTATCTAGTTTCTTGTTGTTGTCACCTTAGTTTATCTAGTTTCTTGATGTTGTCACCTTAGTTTATCCAGTTTCTTGTTGTTGTCAGATAAGTTTATCTAGTTTCTTGTTGTTGTCACCTCAGTTTATCTAGTTTCTTGTTGTGAAGGGCCTTCTTTTTCTTGTCGTTCTAACTATTAAGTTGATTGATGTTACGTTCTACGAGTTCATAAAGGTCTGGTTGAATGCAGCAGGACAGTTGATAGTCTAGATTAACTTTTTGTTTTTGTAGGTCATTTAGTTCTTTATATTTCGAGCTTAACATGACTTTTAGTAGTTTGTTCTGTAAATTATGGATAATGTTTGTACACTGATTAAAATTCTTAAATAGTTTTATCTTCACAAAATTAGGGATTGTTCTGTAAATTATGGATAATGAAGTCTTACTGTCCATCACTACCACAGGAGTAAAATTTGTTTAAGGTATGAAATCTTAAACACAGTTTCTAAACATAGCAGCTTATAATATGATTAAAATTCTTAAATAGTTTTATCTTCACAAAATTAGGGATTAGTTTTACCTTTCATCATTGATTGATGAAAGAAATGTAATTTCTTCTACTGAGAATTTTTTGGTTTAAGTTTCTTAGTTTCATTAGGATCGCACGAGCGTGCACAGTTAACAACAGCATATTGTAGGTAAGTTCAAACATAACGGAGAATAACTGCACATTGTATCCACTAAAGTTGGCTGACACTGTTCATATTCGATCTTCAGCTAGGTTTCATACAGAAATATCTTACGCAGACTTCAAGAGAGTTTCTTACATTAGCCTTGATATCATCAGTTGGGATGGTGGTAATTATTACGTTACTTTTTTATACGTGGCCTGACAGATACGTTTCTCGAGTCGGAATCTGCAAGTCGCGGGTTTGAATCCCGTCACCGAACACAACGTAGGAGCATATTAATATGATGGTCAATCACAATTTTCATTGGTAAAGTTAGCCAAAGAGTTGGGAATGGGTGATGTTGAATATCTGTTTTCCCTCTATTCTACCAATTCTAGATTAGGGACTTCTAAGGTAGATACATCTTTGATTAATTTTACGCAAAACGCAATAAACAATCTTTCCTACGAAGTAATTTTCTAACCTTAAAAGGATATATAAAATACCACTTAAGATTATACTAATATGGCTAATCCTTTCCCTAATTGTTTTTTTATTTCAAATGTGGCTAACAGAGTACCAGTACTTATATCATTTTTTCAAACTTTAAAACTCACGAGTTAGTTTTGAAGCAGAATAAACCTACAGAAACTACTACTTACCTGGGGCGCTGGGCCTGAACTTTTTCTTTTGTATCATCTGAATAGGCTGACCAGGTTGATGTCCGATTGCGAAGTTTCGCCCTGGTCCACTCTTGGATGGCCAAAGTCAGGGCATACACACGACCAAGCAGTAGAACAATTGCGCCATCTGTGTTCTATGAAAACAATGATCAAATAGGGTAAAGAAGAAAGAAACAAATGATATAAGTATAAATCAAGAAGGAAGTAGATGATATAAATATTGATAATAAATGGAACAAAGAAACACTTCATAAAAAATCAAGTATAGAAGTCGACTTTGTTATAATAAGACGATTTTGAAGCCTCCTTGTGTCTTTACAATCCATGTCTCATTCAAGTAAATGATAGTCCTTGTTTGTAGGGCTATCATATACAAAGCACAACATTCCCCCTGATTACATTTCATAATCCATTTAGTGCACAAGTACGACAATTTCTTAGGGCTTGTTTTAACAGTGATCACTTAGAAATCCATAAATGTTGCATTGAGTAATTTGACCAGTATACCAGTGATGTCGAGAAAACCCACTTGTAGAGAAATATCTATGTAAAAACGGCTCGTTTGGGCTGAGAAAATATTTTACATAGAAGAGCGAACAACGTTTTGACCTTCTTCGGTCGAACCTGACGATGACAGAAGAAGGTCGAAACGTTGTTCCCTCCTCTACGTAAAAATCTTCTCAACCCAAACGAGCCGTTTTTACACATATATGACCAGTATACCTTTGTATGGAATAATATGAATAACATATTCTCCAACTGCTTGTCGGTTCACAGATATGTTGCAGCAACAATTTGTGTTCAACTGCTTGTTGGTTCACAGAAGTGTTGCAGAAACAACTTGTATTGTTTTTACAGACTGAGATCCTACTTAATTATGTTGCGTGCTGTTGTATGTGGCATGTAAATGGCCTATGTCACTGACCTTTGTCTTTGTGGGTTCTCACCTGTTACTAGAGACGGTACTTTGTTTATCCGACTTGAGTGAGACTTGTTGCATGTCTTTTTTCTAGATGGTCCTAGTAACCCAAACTGATCCATCTTCTTTCGTTTTCCATTGTCATTAAGTACAGTAAATATCCCAATCTTAAAAATTCTAAACATCTTGTACTCGTATCTTTCAAGTCTAATTATTATTTTCAAATACCTTGTAACTACATAAAAACAGTCCATTTAGAGCTAGTTACATTTTAGGTGTTTTATCCTTAAGAGTATAGATGCATTATAAATTCTCCATGAGAAAGCACGTGAGACAAGAACTGGTATTTGTTAACTAAACTCTGAAAATCCCCAAAATCAGCAATTCAGTGTTTAAAAATTATTTCCACACTATCTGTGCTTGACATGTATGTTTTAATACCCCCCCCCCCATTCTTACTCTGACATCTTACCTTTAACATCTCTGCCACATCTTTCTGATTGCTGTCCCTGAAGTTCAACCCATTGATTTCC
This sequence comes from Tachypleus tridentatus, assembly GCF_004210375.1. NCBI lineage: Eukaryota > Metazoa > Arthropoda > Merostomata > Xiphosura > Limulidae > Tachypleus > Tachypleus tridentatus. Next base: position 12,283,744 of record NC_134828.1, read on the forward strand.
AGTATTTGATCTCCCTGGAGAATTCGACGTCCGTGTTGGGCTGCGATACTTCCAGGCTGCTGTGGAAAGAGTTTTGTTATTGAGTCAGACAGCCTCGGTTCCTACAAACTAGAGATTAGAGTCAATATAAATTGACATCACAATTTATATCACAAGAAAGCTTACGATTACCTTACCAGGGTTGAATAAAGACAATAATTGTCAGATATCATTAAAAAAAATGAAGTGCAGAAATATCAAATATTAACAAAGTTGTTGTTTTAAAAAACTCCACAGTGGGTTATCAGTGTTCTGTTTACCACGGAGAATCGAACTGTGGGTTTAGCCATTATGAGTCCGTAAACTTATTACTGAGCCACCGGGGAACATCACTAAAGTTTGAGATACCATGAAATTAACACTCAAGTTGTCATATAATTTATGTATAAGATTTATTGTACATAGAAAAGGAACGTCAATCAAAAAAACAAACAAAAACCTTTTATCTTGAACGTACATGGCACAAAACGTGTAGACTTTACTGATTAATAAAACACGAGTCTTTGCTTACCACATATGTGATAAAAACTCCTCTTCCATTCCTGCATAAGAACAAAAGAACAGTTGATGAACTTGTCCCTATATAACACGATACCAGCATTTCAAACATCAGAAAAACTCTTCACAGTTAAACAACATTGTCTTCATCATTACTTTAATGTCGATAAATGCTACATTTTTAATGACGTATCGGTGAAGTCAGCGTGATAAAAGGATGTACTCGAAGACTCTAATTAACGTTGAGATTTTCTCGTGTTATTTCCACTGATGGTGGTTTGTTTGATTTGAATTTCGCGCAAAGCTGCACAACAACAATCTACGCTAGTCGTCCATACTTTTGTAGTGTAAGACAAGAGGGAAGGCAGCTAGTCATCACCACGCACCGCCAACTCTTGGACTACTCTTTTACCAACGAATAGTGAGATTAATTGAAACACTATTACGCCCCCACGGCTGAAAGGACGAGCAAGTTTGGTGCGATGGGGATTCAGGCTCGCAAACCTCGAATTACGAGTCGAGTGGACTAGCCATCTGGTCATTGGTCATTCTCATTCAACATGGGAGAGGCTATAATATATAGATATCATCTATTTTACCAGTGAAGGACACGGCTGATGTTGACCTTATTTTGCACAACGTGCAACATCACAGCAGAATCTGTACAGGAAAAGCAAGCATTATCTTTAGAAAGCAACAATAGAACTAACTCAGCTAAAACAAAAACATTTCTGTACGAAATGTGTATGTGAAAACACGATAGAAAACTAGACTCACACTACTCAGAAAGTTGTGAAGCATTCTACATTCAGATTAGAAAGTAGAAAATGACGTATTCCTGCATAACACAAAGTAATAAAAATATAATAGAGGTTTTAAAGTAAAATGCACCACGTATTCCTGCATACCACAAATAACAGAAATATAATAAAGGATTTAGAGTAAAATGCAAGTACCTCTGCATACCACAAAGTAATGCAAACTATAATAAAGGTTTTAGAGTAAAATCCACGTATCCCTGCACACCAAAGAGTAATAAAAATACAATAAATGTTTTAGAGTAAAATGCACGTACCCCAACATATCACAAAGTAATGAAAACTATAATAAAGGTTTTAAGGTAAAATGCACGTGTCCCTGCATACTACAAAGTAATAAAAATACAATAAATGTTTTAGAGTAAAATGCACTAAGTATACCTACATATCACAAAGTAATGAGAGCTATAATAAATGTTTTAGATAAAAGATGATGAAAACACCAATGAGGTTAAAGGACTAGTTATACATTTTAAACAAATGAATTATGTCGAACCTAGATTTCTGTTTGGAGATTGAGCTAGTTAAGCCTACCGAACTATACCGATCCTAAACAACCGTAGAATGACCAAAGTTAATATTCATCTAATCGATTGATGTCGAACCTAGGCTACTGTTTAAAGAATAACCCAACTTGTGCTGTGAATTATGCCAAACCTTTCCTAATTTAAAGAAAAAATGTAACTCGATATAGTGAAGTACACTATACCTTAGCTACTGTCAGAGAACGTGATAGCCAATTGCACTGAATTATAAAACATAGACTGATGTTACGTAACAAACCAGTTTGTAATAAATTACACCAATTCCATGTTACTGTCTAACAAACGTGCTAACTTCTTCATGTATTGAATTATACCAAACCTAGTCTATAAAGAACAAGCTAATGTTTTAACGTTTTATATCATTTAGAGAGTTCTTTTGGATTATCTGGTAAAAGTAAGTTCAAGTGCAGCCCACATGATGACAAGAAAATAATTCATTATTTCAATAAATGTTTGCTCCAACTATGTTCAGTTGTAGACCTAAGATAGTGAATAAACTATTCATCATAAACTCTGACACTGATGTAAGCCTACCTTCAGGTATAACATTTCAACAGAAATTTCGAGACTAATGGTAAATAAACATAATTACTAGAAATACAAACACTCTAACTCAATAGTAACAGGATAGGTGTAATATCTCTCAGTGAATAATGTTTCTGACACTGAACTAACTCAGTGATCAGATACTTCACTATTATCCTATTGTATTATACTATTGGTTCATGTATCACAGGAATTTCGACTTCATAATGTCAATGCAATAACGAGCTCCTACTGGCAATCATGTGAATTAAAATATTGTTTTAGACACCAATCCTTACCTAGTTGTGAATGGGTTTGAACAATTATAACACACAAATAAAACAGCAGATTATTCGTCTTTTAGGTAGTTTTCTGTTCAGATGGTCAGGATATTCTTATTCTCCAGTCTCAGCAGATTTTTGTTGGTTCAGTGATCAACTGAATCCATTGGTGGTCCTCTGAAAACGGTCTTAACAGAATCCTTTATGTTATCCAGCTGATTCACTTTGCACTATGAACTTCAGCTCTGAAATTAGCCAGTTGGAAATTATTTCACTAATGTACTTCAAAAATGATCACCGTAGACGTTCTTGGCTTGAACCACCTGCCCTTCTGAATTTAAAAAAAAAACACATCATTGATTCTCTTCAATGAAACATATTAATTTTGGATTCTGTTTTTCCTTGTGGCAAATATTGTAAGATTACTCCATTTCTTTTCAATAAAACCCAGTCTTATCATGACCAACATTGTTTTGGCTTATGTTTCGCCATTATTAACCGACTTGAGTATTTTATAGATAAAAAGACACACTCGGTCTTCGTTACTCTCTGTACACATTTTGTGTATAAATCTGCCTAGGGACTCTTCCCCAAATGGTTGTACACAAGGTCCAATAGCACTTGAAGTTCATCCCCAAACATTAGTGATGATGGTACGTTGCCTGTAGTTTTTATACTATTGTTTGGCACCTCACAGATTGTTGAAGAAGATATTCATCACACCTTTCTGATACACATTTAGATAAATAACCAACTGATTAAAAAGCATCTAGTGTGCATCTCTTCACTATGATATCAAAAGATGGTTGAAGCGCTGTTGTTTGGTTTCTAGTGTTTTTCTTTATTCCAAGAATCTGTCACATCTCCACACACAAGGTTAATTCAGAATTCTTCACCTGATCTGAATGAAGTTCCATAGGCTCCCAAAACCGGAAACAAATTAACTGTCATATTACTTGCTAGTGTTTGTTTCTTGGTTTAGAACAGCATCTGCTTTTGGTCATTAGGTGAAACAGTTCATTATAACCATAATGCATTTATTTTCAATGCTACTCTGTGCCAGAGGACCAACCACATCAAATTTCTTAAGTGGTACTCCAAAACTGCTGTACGCGCCATGCTTTTCTTTTGTTAACAGCATAGTTCACAATATTTACACCAGTTGTCTACAGACTCCTGGCAACCAATTCAACAGAAGCATTCTCTTACTCTATACAACGATTTTTTAGCACACAATAATTCAACTGATGGAAGAGTATGGACTGTTCAACACATAGAAATTCTGAAAGCACCAACTCCAGGCGTTTTCCCTGTCAACAGTTACCTCCCATTTCAAATATAACAGCCCCTCTTGAAAACATAAGAAATGATCTATGCATAATAGATTTATGTTTTCACGTCGTACTGGGTAACTGTTTGTCATAACGAGTTTTCTGTTCTGTTCTTCATCCACTGAATAACACATGCTCTATGGTTCTGTATAAGGTAGTACATATGATTAAAGTTTCGGGACTCATTTTATTATATGACCTCTTAGATTTTACGTATTTAATAGCCATTTCAAAACTACATTATCGTTTGTTTATTTAAATAATGATAAAAACAATAACTAGACCCTTCTAGCATATATTGATTGGTTTGTTTTGCATTTCGCACAAAGCTACACAAGGACTATCTGCGCTAGCCGTCTCTAATTTGGCAGTGTATGAGTAGAGGGAAGGTAGTTAGTCATCACCACCTACCTCCAACTCTTGGGCTACTCTTTTATCAACCAATAGTGGGATTGACAGATACATTAGAACGCCCCCATGGCTGAAAGGGCGAGCACATATTAAAAGCACAGCTTACAAATTAAAACCACGTAATGAATTATATCGAATATAGGGTAAATCAAGCTAGTATAGGGCCTCGAATTATACTCTGCTGGATCATTGTTAAAGAATTAGCTGATTTCGTGTAATGAATTATACGAACCTAGGCTACCGTAAAAGAACGGAATCGTTTATTGTACTGATTTTCAACGAAACCTAAGGTGATATAACAGAAAATATGGTGAATTATATTAAATACTAGACTCCTGTAAAATATAAAACTAATCTACTGTAATAAATTATACCAAACCTATAGGCTAGTGTAGAATTACTAGTTATCTTAGTAGACTGAATCATACAAAACCTATAGGCTAGTGTAGAATAACGAATTAGCCTAGTAGACTAAATTATACCAAACCTATAAGCTAGTGTAGAATAACGAATTAGCCTAGTAGACTAAATTATACCAAACCTATAGGTTAGTGTAGAATAACTAGTTATCTTAGTATACTGAATTATACCAAACCTATAGGCTAGTGTAGAATAACGAATTAGCCTAGTAGACTAAATTATACCAAACCTATAAGCTAGTGTAGAATAACGAATTAGCCTAGTAGACTAAATTATACCAAACCTACGTTACTGTAGAATAACAAGTTAGCCTAGTAGACTGAATTATACCAAACCTATGTTTCTGCAAAAAAACTAATTATCTTAGTAGACTAAATTATAACAAACCTATGTTACTGTAAAATTACTAGTTGTTTTAATAGACTGAATTATATTAAACCTATGTTATTGTAAAATTACTAGCACTCTTAACAGACTGAATTATACCAAACCTATGTTACTGCAAAATAACGAGATATCTTAGCAGACTAAATTATACCAAACCTATGTGACTGTAAAATAATTAGTTGTTTTAGTAGACTGAATTATACGAAACCCTAGGTTACTCTAAAACTACTAGTTGTTTTAGTAGACTGAATTATACTAAACCCTATGTTACTGTAAAATAATTATTTGTCTTAGTAGACTGAATTATAATAAACCTATGTTACTGTAAAATAACTAGTTGTTTTAGTAGACTGAATTATACTAAACCCTAGGTTACTGTAAAATTACCAGTTGTTTTAGTAGACTGAATTATACTAAACCCTAGGTTACTCTAAAATTACTAGTTGTTTTAGTAGACTGAATTATACTAAACCCTAGGTTACTCTAAAATTACTAGTTGTTTTAGTAGAGTGAATTATACTAAACCCTATGTTACTGTAAAATTACTAGTTGTTTTAGTAGACTGAATTATACAAAACCCTAGGTTACTGTAAAATTACTAGTTGTTTTAGTAGAGTGAATTATACTAAACCCTAGGTTACTGTAAAATTACTAGTTGTTTTAGTAGACTGAATTATACTAAACCCTATGTTACTCTAAAATTACTAGTTGTTTTAGTAGACTGAATTATACTAAACCCTATGTTACTGTAAAATTACTAATTGTTTTAGTAGACTGAATTATACTAAACCCTAGGTTACTCTAAAATTACTAGTTGTTTTAGTAGACTGAATTATACTAAACCCAATGTGACTGTAAAATAACTAGTTGTTTTAGTAGACTGAATTATACTAAACCCTAGGTTACTCTAAAATTACTAGTTGTTTTAGTAGACTGAATTATACTAAACCCTAGGTTACTCTAAAATTACTAGTTGTTTTAGTAGACTGAATTATACTTAACCCTAGGTTTCTGTAAAATAACTAGTTGTTTTAGTAGACTGAATTATACTAAACCCTATGTTACTGTAAAATAACTAGTTGTTTTAGTAGACTGAATTATACTAAACCCTATGTTACTGTAAAATAACTAGTTGTGTTAGTAGACTGAATTATACTTAACCCTAGGTTACTGTAAAATTACTAGTTGTTTTAGTAGACTGAATTATACTTAACCCTATGTTACTGTAAAATAGCTAGTTGTTTTAGTAGACTGAATTATACTAAACCCTATGTTACTGTAAAATAACTAGTTGTTTTAGTAGACTGAATTATACTAAACCCTATGTTACTGTAAAATAACTGGTTGTTTTAGTAGACTGAATTATACTTAACCCTAGGTTACTGGAAAATTACTAGTTGTTTTAGTAGACTGAATTATACTAAACCCTAGGTTACTGTAAAATTACTAGTTGTTTTAGTAGACTGAATTATACAAAACCCTAGGTTACTGTAAAATTACTAGTTGTTTTAGTAGACTGAATTATACCAAACCCTAGGTTACTGTAAAATTACTAGTTGTTTTAGTAGACTGAATTATACTAAACCCTAGGTTACTCTAAAATTACTAGTTGTTTTAGTAGACTGAATTATACTAAACCCTAGGTTACTCTAAAATTACTAGTTGTTTTAGTAGACTGAATTATACTAAACACTAGGTAACTGTAAAATTACTAGTTGTTTTAGTAGACTGAATTATACTAAACCCTAGGTTACTGTAAAATTACTAGTTGTTTTAGTAGACTGAATTATACTAAACCCTAGGTTACTGTAAAATAACTAGTTGTTTTAGTAGACTGAATTATACTAAACCCTATGTTACTGTAAAATTACTAGTTGTTTTAGTAGACTGAATTATACTAAACCCTAGGTTACTCTAAAATTACTAGTTGTTTTAGTAGACTGAATTATACTAAACCCTAGGTTACTCTAAAATTACTAGTTGTTTTAGTAGACTGAATTATACTAAACCCTATGTTACTGTAAAATTACTAGTTGTTTTAGTAGACTGAATTATACCAAACCTATGTTTCTGCAAAAAACTACTAGTTGTTTTAGTAGACTGAATTATACTAAACCCTATGTTACTGTAAAATTACTAGTTGTTTTAGTAGACTGAATTATACTAAACCCTATGTTACTGTAAAATTACTAGTTGTTTTAGTAGACTGAATTATACTAAACCCTATGTTACTGTAAAATAACTAGTTGTTTTAGTAGACTGAATTATACTAAACCCTAGGTTACTGTAAAATTACCAGTTGTTTTAGTAGACTGAATTATACTAAACCCTAGGTTACTGTAAAAT